>NC_047104.1:151142470-151372261 GCF_902500255.1 Thalassophryne amazonica | reverse complement strand
GAAACTCACAGTAACGACCAGGTGGACGATAGATAATAACAAATAAAACTGGTTTTTGGGACTTCCAATTTGGATGGAAAAGACTAAGAGACAAGCTTTCAAATGAATTAAAGCTCTGTCTAGGTTTTTGATTAATTAATAAGCTGGAATGGAAGATTGCTGCTAATCCTCCACCCCGGCCCGTACTACGAGCATTCTGACAGTTAGTGTGACTCGGGGGTGTTGACTCATTTAAACTAACATATTCATCCTGCTGTAACCAGGTTTCTGTTAGGCAGAATAAATCAATACGTTGATCAATTATTATATCATTTACCAACAGGGACTTAGAAGAGAGAGACCTAATGTTTAATAGACCACATTTAACTGTTTTAGTCTGTGGTGCAGTTGAAGGTGCTATATTATTTTTTCTTTTTGAATTTTTTTGCTTAAATAGATTTTTGCTGGTTGTTGGTGGTCTGGAAGCAGGCACCGTCTCTACGGGGATGGGGTAATGAGGGGATGGCAGGGGGAGAGAAGCTGCAGAGAGGTGTATAAGACCACAGCTCTGCCTCCTGGTCCCAACGCTAGACAGTCACAGTTTGGAGGATCCAAGAAAATTGGCCAGATTTCTAGAAATGAGAGCTGCTCCATCTAAAGTGGGATGGATGCCGTCTCTCCTAACAAGACCAGGTTTTCCCCAGAAGCTTTGCCAATTATCAATGAAGCCCACCTCATTTTTTGGACACCACTCAGACAGCCAGCAATTCAAGGAGAACATGCGGCTAAACATGTCACTCCCAGTCTGATTGGGGAGGGGCCCAGAGAAAACTACAGAGTCCGACATTGTTTTTGCAAAGTTACACACCGATTTAATGTTAATTTTAGTGACCTCCGATTGGCGTAACCGAGTGTCATTACTGCCGACGTGAATTACAATCTTACCAAATTTACGCTTAGCCTTAGCCAGCAATTTCAAATTTCCTTCAATGTCGCCTGCTCTGGCCCCCGGAAGACAATTGACAATGGTTGCTGGTGTCGCTAACTTCACATTTCTCAAAACAGAGTCGCCAATAACCAGAGTTTGATCCTCTGCGAGTGTATCGTCGAGTGGGGAAAAACGGTTAGAGATGTGAACGGGTTGACGGTGTACACGGGGCTTCTGTTTAGGACTACGCTTCCTCCTCACAGTCACCCAGTCAGCCTGCTTTCCCGACTGCCCGGGATCCGCCAGGGGGGAACTAACGGTGGCTAAGCTACCTTGGTCCGCACCGACTACAGGGGCCTGGTTAGCTGTAGAATTTTCCACGGTGCGGAGCCGAGTCTCCAATTCGCCCAGCCTGGCCTCCAAAGCTACGAATAAGCTGCACTTATTACAAGTACCGTTACTGCTAAAGGAGGCCGAGGAACAACTAAACATTTCACAACCAGAGCAGAAAAGTGCGGGAGAGACAGGAGAAGCCGCCATGCTAAATCGGCTAAAAGCTAGTAGCTACGCAACCTAGTGGATTCCTAAAAACACGCAAAGTGAATAATGTGTAAATAATTTAGAGGTGATTCAGCAGAAGGAGTGCTTTAGTTAAGGCACCAGACAGGCCATGAAGCAGCACAAGTAACGCACGGCAACAGCGAACGCACGACAACGGTGCAAAAATAAAATAAAAATCCACTAGACAGGCTGTGGAGCAGCACAGGTAACGCACGACAACAGTGGTAGAAAATAAAATAAAAATCCACTAGACAGGCTGCGGAGCAGCACAGGTAACGCACGACAACGGCGGCAAAAAACAAAATAAAAATCCACTAGACAGGCTGCGGAGCAGCACAGGTAACGCACGACAACGGTGGTAAAAAACAAAATAAAAATCCACTAGACAGGCTGTGGAGCAGCACAGGCAACGCACGACAACGGTGGTAAAAAACAAAATAAAAATCCACTAGACAGGCTGCGGAGCAGCACAGGTAACGCACGACAACGGTGGTAAAAAACAAAATAAAAATCCACTAGACAGGCTGCGTAGCAGCACAGGTAACGCACGACAACGGTGGTAAAAAACAAAATAAAAATCCACTAGACAGGCTGCGGAGCAGCACAGGTAACGCACGACAACGGTGGTAAAAAACAAAATAAAAATCCACTAGACAGGCTGCGTAGCAGCACAGGTAACGCACGACAACGGTGGTAAAAACAAAATAAAAATCCACTAGACAGGCTGCGGAGCAGCACAGGTAACGCACGACAACGGTGGTAAAAAACAAATAAAAATCCACTAGACAGGCTGCGGAGCAGCACAGGCAACGCACGACAACGGTGGTAAAAAACAAAATAAAAATCCACTAGACAGGCTGCGGAGCAGCACAGGTAACGCACGACAACGGTGGTAAAAAACAAATAAAAATCCACTAGACAGGCTGCGGAGCAGCACAGGCAACGCACGACAACGGTGGCAAAAAACAAAATAAAAATCCACTAGACAGGCTGCGGAGCAGCACAGGTAACGCACGACAACGGTGGTAAAAAACAAAATAAAAATCCACTAGACAGGCTGCGGAGCAGCACAGGTAACGCACGACAACGGTGGTAAAAAACAAAATAAAAATCCACTAGACAGGCTGCGGAGCAGCACAGGTAACGCACGACAACGGTGGTAAAAAACAAAATAAAAATCCACTAGACAGGCTGCGGAGCAGCACAGGTAACGCACGACAACGGTGGCAAAAAACAAAATAAAAATCCACTAGACAGGCTGCGGAGCAGCACAGGCAACGCACGACAACGGTGGCAAAAAACAAAATAAAAATCCACTAGACAGGCTGCGGAGCAGCACAGGTAACGCACGACAACGGTGGTAAAAAATAAAATAAAAATCCACTAGACAGGCTGCGGAGCAGCACAGGTAACGCACGAGTTACATCTAGAGTTACAAATCCTCACTCATTAATATTTCCAAAATAATAGTTCAGAAGTATTTTAAAACGGCCTTTGCACTTCGATAAATTTGTATTATCACTATAGTGTTTACGTTTTACTTGTCTGTTCACATGACTGATTTTTAACATTGGTTCTTATAGGAGAAATAACTTGTTAAATATTGGTAATTCTCCAGATATAGACCCTGATCTTATTTTTTATAGAGCAGTGGATTTCAGTCCAGTCCTCAAGGGCTGCCCGACCTACACATTTTCAATCTCTCTTTGGTCTGCTACAAGCTGATTAGCTCATTGAGGTGTCTGTTAGTACTTTATTGGCTGCACACCTGACTGAGCTAATCACTGTGGCGGAGCAGAGAGGGTTGTAAAATGTGTAAGTTAAGTGGTGCTTGAAGACCAGCATGAGAACCGCAAAAAAGTATCACAGAAATTAGTGATGGATTAGCTGCCACCGCCTCTTCAGGAGTGTGTAGTACTACGTTTGCTTCCATGTTACCAGCATTTAGCGTGAAGACGGCTTCGATTTGCATTTTGTTTGGTGCCAGAAGTTGGTCGATGCCATGCAACACAGATGGGACCAGTCTTCTAAGCAGAGGACCAGTTTCTAAGCAGAGTCGCAGCTTCTTTGTAGAGGCAGTTTGAGAAGAAGCCCGGAGGAAGGAGGAAGGAGTGGAGCCGAGGTTAACTGCGAGCTAACGGGGCTACACGCTAGTTAGCCAAGTCAAGTGTCCAAAGTTAATACCGGCTGGGAAAAGTGACTGAAGCGCACTAACAGCCATAAAAACCCTGGCAGAGACAGGACTGAGCAGGATGCCAAACCTGTGAGGAAATACAAGAGGAATTGTCTTGAAGTAAGGTTGGAGTTATTAACAAGATGCCGTCCAAATTGAACTACGGAGACTTGAAAGAGTCACTTGACTCTCTGGCTGAGGATGTGTCTGCTGTCAGCTCTTGGAACTTTTGGAGGAGGTTAAACAGCTGCGCCTCCAGAATGAGGAGAAAAACCGGCGCATCACAGAGCTGGAGCAGCGAGTGGAGGAACTGGAGCAACATTCTCGTATGAACGATGTGGTCATCTCAGGAATCCAAATTAAGCCGCGCTCGTACGCGCGTGCGGTTGTTGGTGGTGGTGAGGAGCCCAGTGAGCAGGAGACGCTCTCTGTGGAGCAACAGGTGGCATCCTACCTCCAGAGTAGAGGGATAGAGTTGGACCTGGAGCACATTGAGGCGTGTCACACTGAGACAAACCGGAGAGAGGCCAACCGTCATCGTAAGATTTGCCAACAGAAGAAACAAAAAGGCACTCTTGAAGCAAAGATTCAAACTAAAAGGAACAAATGTATTCATGAATGATCACTTAACCAAAAAGAATGCCGATATAGCCAAGAAAGCAATAAACCTAAAGAAACAGCAAAGAATTCAGCAAACGTGGGTAACAAATTGTAGGATTCTCATCAAACTGAATGGTACACCAGAAGAAGCAAAAGTTATGGTGGTGAGAAATATAGAAGAGCTTGACAAATATAACTGAAAGATAAAGGTAACAATGTGAGACTCTATACACCACCATGAACATTACAACAAACATATTCACACCAAAGAACAACAAAGATACAGATTTGTTACAGAGAATCTTACAATTTAAACAAAAGGAACTGGAAACATTTAAATATACTGAGCACAACACACAAGATCAGGAAAATGAAACTGACCCGGTCAACAACCTTCTTGTTTCAATAAATATGAACTGTGATTACTATACACAAGACCAGTATACAAATGTTACGACTTCGGACGACAAATTGTCAATCATACATTTCAACAGCCGAAGTTTGTACACTAATTTTAACTCTATAAAGGAATATTTGCAACAGTTTATATCACCATTTAGTATTATTGCCATATCAGAATCCTGGTTACAAAAGGAAAAAGGTATTGATTTTGATTTAGAAGATTATGAGTTGCATTATGTAAACAGGAAATACAAAACAGGAGGTGGTGTTGCATTATATATTCATAAAACAATTCAGTTTACGGTTGTAGAAAGTATGTCAGTAACAATAGATGGAGTAATGGAATGTCTGACAGTCGAAATAGACAACAAAAAGAGGAAAAATATTATTGTAAGTTGTGTATATCGGTCACCTGGTTCAAGTATTGACATTTTTAATGAACAAATGGAAAAAATGTTCTCGGAAATAAGTACTAAAAATATACGAGGTCTCTTAGATAATAAACCGACCCTTTTATTTTTTTAACTATATGGATTTGAATGACATGCGATTACACCAATCATGCTTGAACCCTCGTGCACATGCGTGAGTTTTTTCACGCGTCGGTGACGTCATTTCCCTGTGGGCAGGCCTTGAGTGAGATGTGGTCCCGCCCTCTCGGCTGAATTCCTTTGTTTCACACGCTGCTCGAGACGGCGCGCGTTGCTTTATCAAAATTTTTTCTGGACCTGTGAGGAATATCCGAGTGGACACTATTCGAGAAATTAAGCTGGTTTTCTGTGAAAAGTTTAACGGCTGATGAGAGATTATGGGGTGTTTCTGTCGGTGTAAGGACTTCCCACGGAGCGGGACGTCCTGCAGCGCTTCCAGGCGCTGTCGTCGGCCTGTTTCGAGCTGAAAACATCCTAATTTAAGGCTTAATTCACCCAGGACATCGTGAGAGAACAGAGAAGATTCAGAAGAGGCCGGCATGAGGAATTTATGCGGACATTCCACTGTTTAAGGACATTTTTTTAATGAAAGACGTACGCGCAAATTCGCCAAGTCGTTTCCGTGACGACTCAGCAAATCTGTGTGCGCCGCGACAGGAAAAACACCTCCGTGTTGAAAACCATTTGTAGAATTCAGGCGGCTTTTAATGGCTTTCAACAAGTGAGTAACTGAGAAATTGTTTAACAGCTTGGGCATGTTCCAACTTGCCCGTTAAGATTTCCAACGGAGGTGTTTTTCCTGCCGCGACCCCCCGCGGTCGGGTCCAGCCCGACATGCGACTCTGCCCGCACGTTCTTTCATTACAAAATGACCGTTAACAATGGAATGTCCGAATAAACTCCTCATGCCGACTTCTTCTGAAAGTTCTCTGTTCTCTGACGACTTACTGCGTCAACAGAGCCTGAAATGTGGAAGTTTTCAACTTGAAACAGCGAGACGCTGCCGCCTCGAAGCGCAGATCGCCGTCAGGTGCCGTGGACCGTCCTTAAAGCGACACTACCAGACCAAAATCTCTCATCAGCCGTTAAAATTTTTACCGAAAACCAGCTGAATTTATTGAATGGTGTCCACTCAGTTGTGCCTTACAGTTTTGAAAAAATTTTTATCAAACAAAGCAACAGTCTCTGAGCCATTCCTAAACAATGAAAAAAATCGATGAGCGGCTGGACGACTCCTCACTCAAAGACTGCCCACAGGCGAATGACGTAACCGACAGGCGTGAAAAAACTCTTGCATGCCCACAAGGGTTCAAGCATGTCTGATGTAATCACACGTGATTCAAATCCATATGGTTTTTGAAAAAAATAATAAGGTCGGATACTTTTCTAATAGACCTCGTATTTGTCTGTGGGGATTTTAATATAGATCTTTTGAATCCTGAAAAACTGAAATCAATAGATGCTTTTTCTGACACAATGTATAGTATGTCCCTTTATCCAGCAATTACAAAACCAAGTAGAATAACATCTCACAGTGCCACAATAATCGATAATATCTTTACGAATATTATTGAAAATCAAGTTATAAGTGGCCTGTTCATATGTGATATCACTGATCACTTACCTGTTTTTATTGTTTATGACTGTGACCTTAAAAAAACTAATCATGACAGAGAAGTAGTCCATAAACGAATAAGAACAGAAGAAACAATAAATGCCTTCAACAGCAGTTTAAGTATACAAGACTGGAGTACAGTCTACAGTGAGTCAGATGTAGATGGTGCATATAGCAGTTTTATAGATATTTTCTGCACGTTGTATAAAAAACATTGTCCCCTTAAAGAATACTATAAAAATAAAAGATACAATAAATGTCCTTGGCTAACTAAAGGAATATTAAAAGCCTGCAAAAAAAAAAACAGCCTTTACAAAAAATGTATTAATTAAAAAACAAAAGAAGCTGAAATAAGATATAAAGTATATAAAAACAAATTAACAGAAGTCATCCGAATAAGTAAAAAGTTGTACTATGATGAAATTCTACAAAAAAATAAAAACAACATCAAAGAAACTTGGAACATTTTGAAGAACCTAATTAAACCAGGATCTTCCAATACAAGATATCCAGATTATTTTATTGATAAAAATGTTCATGATTACAACATGAATAATATAGTGAATGGTTTTAATAAATTTTTTGTACATGTTGGCCCTGATTTGGCAGCTGAAATCCCAAATCCAGGAATTCAGCAGTCTAATGAAACTATAAAAAGAAACATAAATTCAATTTTTCTTTCAGCAACAAATGAACAGGAAATAAAAGACATTGTTAATAAATGCAGAAACAAACTGTCTACAGACTGTCACGATATAGACATGGTATTAGTCAAAAAAGTCATCAATAGCATTTCAAAACCTCTGACCTATATCTGTAATTTGTCATTCCAAACTGGATGTGTTCCGGAAAAAATGAAAATTGCAAAAGTTATACCACTGTCCAAAAATGACAACAAACATATTTTTACCAATTATAGACCAATTTCTTTACTCCCACAGTTTTCAAAAATCCTAGAAAAATTGTTTGACTCTCGTTTGGAAAAATTCATAGAAAAATATCAGTTAATAAACGAAGGTCAATATGGCTTTAGAAAGAAAAGAACCACTTCAATGGCTGTTATTGAGGCAATAGAAGAAATTACTAATGCATTGGACAGAAAAAGATATGCTGTTGGAATATTCATTGATCTTAAAAAAGCATTTGATACAATTAACCATTCAATTTTAATCAACAAATTAGAGAATTATGGTATCAGAGGAGTTGCAGGAAATTGGATAAAAAGTTATCTTACAGATAGGGTCCAATACGTGGAAATGGGAAATTACAAATCTGAATGTCTTGGCATTGCTTGTGGTGTCCCCCAGGGGGCAGTGTTGGGTCCCAGATTGTTTAATATGTATATTAATGACATTTTTAATGCATCTAGATCACTGAAACTATTATTCGCTGATGATACAAATATATTCTACAGTGGTGATAATTACAATGAACTTATAAATACTGTAAATGACGAACTAAGTAAAATAAAAAAATGGATGGACAGTAACAAATTATCATTAAATTTAAATAAAACAAAAGCAATGATATTTGGTAATTATAAGGTTAAATCTAAATTACAAATATGTATAGACAGTGTCCAAATTGAAAACTCAGCTGAAAACAAATTTTTAGGAGTAATAATAGACAGTAAATTAACATGGAAAGCCCACATCAGACACATAAAAATGAAAATTTCAAAAAGCCTCTCTATTATGAATAAGGTAAAGCAATTTCTTGATCATAATGCACTCCGTACATTATACTGTTCTTTAGTTCTCCCATACTTAACATATTGTGTTGAAGTGTGGGGTAACAACTATCAATGTTCAACACAACCACTATTTATACTACAAAAACGAGCAATAAGGATCATACATAAAGTTGGATTTTTAGAACATAGCAATAATCTTTTTATGCAATCAAAATTGCTTAAATTTCATGATCTTGTAAAATATTCTACATTACAGATTTTATTTAAGGTATTTAACAAATCACTGCCAAGTAACATTCTAAAGTTCTTCTCAGTTAAAGAGTGTGTTCATAATCTTAGAGGTTTTGCCAAATTCACATTATTAAAAGTTAGAACCACTCGGAAAATTTTTTGTGTGTCTGTATGTGGAGCAAAGTTATGGAATGGTTTGGACGTCAGACTCAAGCAATGCCAAAACATTCATGAATTCAAGTCACATTATAAACAGAGGGTCTGGGATCGGTATAGAATGATTGAGACTTAACAATAAAAGCCATTTTACATTCATGGCTCATGACTCTGTATCACAATTGTTGGTTTGTGCATTATATGTTTCTTTCTTTCATATGTTTGGTTCTTCATCATAATTGGTATTGTTGTCTCTTATCATTGTTGGTATGTTTTTTATATGTTTGCTTTCTTACCGTAATTGGTATTGTTGTTTTCTTACCATTGTTGGTATGAGCATCATATGTTTGTTTTCTTTGCCGTAACTGGTATCGTTGATTTCTTACCATTGTTGGTATGTGCTTGTCGCTTGTTTATTATACTGGTATTGTTTTCTTGCTGCTGTTGGTATCTATTGTGGGAATTTACAAGTATTTAAATGTATTATTTTCTTAATTTTCTATCTAATTGACGGGAAGCAGCTATGTACTTTATGTTAAATTTGAATAAAGGGGTGGGATTAAATAAGTTTTCTTCCTCCCACTCCTTTTTGAGCAGATTCAATGTCCTGAGTTAACAGTAAATTCAGTTTTTTTGTTTTTTATGTTATTGTTAAATTGTTTTCTGTTTTTTTTTTTTTCTGTTTTCTGTATTTCTTATCCTCTGCTCAAATAAAATAGATGATGATGATGATGATGATAATCCCAGTGCTGGTATCTCTCCATTGGGTGCCTGTTCATAGGAGGATGGGCGTTAAAGATTTGTTGTTGACTTATTAGATTTTGATTCACCCATATGTGTCGATGTGCCTTGAGATCATAGGCAGCTGGACTACTGTGTGTTCCTGAGGTTAGGACGAAATCAGATGGCGGTCGGTCTTTTACATTTCACACATCAAGGCTGTGGAACAAACTGCTGAGATTAGGCCATTGGGTTTGATCGACATTTTCTCAGATCTCAGCAATTGTGATGATGGAAAATATATTTCTTAGTGTTTTAATTCTGGTTTTTTATGTGCGTTTTTTAATTATTATGACCTAGTGGTAGTGTGTTGTCTTTAGTATTTAGTTCTGTGAAGCATTTTGTTGGTGTTAAAGTGTTATATAATTAAAACTTATTATTATCATGTCATTAATTTACAGGGCAGCAGATCAGTCAGGAGGAGGGCACTTCAAATGTTAAGTTTGCTTTGGGATCTTTGCTTATTAACTGTCAGTGTGGAGTCGAAAGACTTGAGACTGAAGGACGACACTGGAGAACCAACACAATGTCAATGTCAAAATTTATTTATATAGCACATTTTCAACAGCACCAGCTGCCCAAAGTGCTTCACATGTTAAAAAACATCAAAAACGTTACAAAAGCAGAGCATTTCAAATCTAAATAAACAAAAGACAAAAATAAAACCAGACTCAAACAGCTTACATTGTATTAAAAGCCAAAGCAAAAAGATAAATCTTAAGAGCAGATTTAAAAGACTCTAAAGTTGGAGCAGTTCTGATGTTAAAAGGCAAACTGTTCCAATATTTGGGTGCAGCTACCGAACACCTCAAATCTTTCATCAAGATCCTGGCACATTTAATAAAAGCTGGTTTTTAGACCTCACTGATCTGACTGGTACATACGGAGTCAAAGGCTCAGAGAGGTATTCAGGAGCCAACCCATTTAAACAATTAAACACAAACAACAGAATCTTAAAATCAATCCTAAATGCAACCGGGAGCCAGTGGAGTGAGGCAAGCACAGGGGTAATATGCTCCTGCTTCCTCGTCCCTGTGAGCAGTCGTGCAGCAGCATTCTGGACTTGCTGCAGACGCTTTAGAGAGGACTGGTTCAACCCACAGTAGTGCGAGGTACAGCAATCTAAATGAGATGTTATGAACAAATGAATAACTCGCTCAAAAACACAAGCTGGAAGGTAGATCTTTACTTAAGATTCTGAGTTGGTAGAAACTGTCCTTAACCACAGAATTAATTTGCTTGTCCATTTTAAAGGAACTGTCAAAAATTACCCCCAAGTTTCTAACAGAGTCATGTAGCTATCAGAGAGACAGCAAAAACATTAAACGGACAAATCAATCATTTATTCATTCATTTCCTATACCCTCTTACTCCAGTTGAGGGTCATGGGGGGCTGGAGCCTTTCCCAGTAGTCATAGGGCATGAGGCGGGGTACACCCTGGACAGTACGCCAGTCTGTTGTAGGGTTGACACACATATATACACATACAAACGCACTCACACCTATGGCCAGTTTAAAGTCACCATTTCACGTAACCTGCATGTCTTTGGAAGGGGGAGGAAGCCAGAGCACCTGGATGGAACGCACATCAACACAGGAAGATCATTCAAACTCCACATACAAAAGTCCAGGTGGGAAGTGATCCCACTTGCTGTGAGGCAACAGTGCTAAGCACCACTAAGCCACCAATCAATTATTTAGTGCATTCTTAAACCTGGAAAAGTGCAGATTAAACATGATAGGTGTGAGTTCTGGACCACTATCCTGCGGACAGATGAGCACCATAATGTTTGAAAATGAAGAAGCTCCAGAAAAAGAATAAAGTTTGACCTGAGGTGTACCATCCCTTCTTTGAAAGATGTTGGAGATAGTGTTATGGAGTGCATGGCTACCAATGGAGTTAAGTCATAATTGGACTGCTGACAAAAGTTTCAGACTGTATTATCTTCCCAGATTCAGCAAAATATTTCAAAATTCATTCATTGTGCAGCTGGTTAATGACCCAAAGCATAATTCTGAATGGAACCAAAGAATGGTAAATGGACTGTACTTGTATAGCATTTTTCCTTTTTTTATGTATTTTTTTTCTTTTTTATTTATTTTCATTTATATAGCGCCAAATCACAACAGAGTTGCCTCAAAGTGCTTCACACAGGTGAGGTCTAACCTTACCAATCCCAGAGCAACAGTGGTAAGGAAAAACTCCCTCTGAGGAAGGAACCTCAAGTAGACCAGAGTCAAAGGGGTGACCCTCTGTTTGGGCCATGCTACAAAACATAAATTGCAGAACAATTCATGGACGAATATACAAGAAATGCTATTGGTGCACAGGACAGGAGGATCGCCAACACAAATACAACTCCCATCTCTGGATGGAGCTGCACCTTAAATACAGAGAAAAAACAGAATCAGGCATCAGAAAGACAAAAAATACTGTATAATTTGCCAGCATTGAACAACAAGAAAAACAGAAGAAATACTAAGGTGATCGCCAGCCACTAGCCCTAAACTTCAGTAAAAGACCCAGAATTTAGGTAAAGCTGAGGCCGCGGCCCGCTCCAATTACTAATAAATGAATTAAAAGAGTAAAAAGCGTAAAACAAAACTGTGCCGGTATGCTAACCATATGAAAGGGAAAATAAGTGCGTCTTAAGTCTGGACTTGAAAGTCTCCACAGAATCTGACTGTTTTATTGATGCAGGAAGATCATTCCACAGAACAGATCAAAAATCAAAATCAAATCAATTTTATTTATATAGCGCCAAATCACAACAAACAGTTGCCCCAAGGCGCTTTATCTTGTAAGGCAAGGCCATACAATAATTACGGAAAAACCCCAACGGTCAAAACGACCCCCTGTGAGCAAGCACTTGGCAACAGTGGGAAGGAAAAACTCCCTTTTAACAGGAAGAAACCTCCAGCAGAACCAGGCTCAGGGAGGGGCAGTCTTCTACTGGGACTGGTTGGGGCTGAGGGAGAGAACCGGGAAAAAGACATGCTGTGGAGGGGAGCAGAGATCAATCACTAATGATTAAATGCAGAGTGGTGCATACAGAGCAAAAAGAGAAAGAAACACTCAATGCATTATGGGAACCCCCCAGCAGTCTAAGTCTATAGCAGCATAACTAAGGGATGGTTCAGGGTCACCCGATCCAGCCCTAACTATAAGCTTTAGCAAAAAGGAAAGTTTTAAGCCTAATCTTAAAAGTAGAGAGGGTGTCTGTCTCCCTGATCCGAATTGGGAGCTGGTTCCACAGGAGAGGAGCCTGAAAGCTGAAGGCTCTGCCTCCCATTCTACTCTTACAAACCCTTGGAACTACAAGTAAGCCTGCAGTCTGAGAGCGAAGCGCTCTATTGGGGTGATATGGTACTATGAGGTCCCTAACATAAGAAGGGACCTGACTATTCAAAACCTTATAAGTAAGAAGAAGAATTTTAAATTCTATTCTAGAATTAACAGGAAGCCAATGAAGAGAGGCCAATATGGGTGAGATATGCTCTCTCCTTCTAGTCCCCATCAGTACTCTAGCTGCAGCATTTTGAATTAACTGAAGGCTTTTCAGGGAACTTTTAGGACAACCTGATAATAATGAATTACAATAGTCCAGCCTAGAGGAAATAAATGCATGAATTAGTTTTTCAGCATCACTCTGAGACAAGACCTTTCTAATTTTAGAGATATTGCGTAAATGCAAAAAAGCAGTTTTACATATTTGTTTAATATGCGCTTTGAATGACATATCCTGATCAAAAATGACTCCAAGATTTCTCACAGTATTACTAGAGGTCAGGGTAATGCCATCCAGAGTATGGATCTGGTTAGACACCATGTTTCTAAGATTTGTGGGGCCAAGTACAATAACTTCAGTTTTATCTGAGTTTAAAAGCAGGAAATTAGAGGTCATCCATGTCCTTATGTCTGTAAGACAATCCTGCAGTTTAGCTAATTGGTGTGTGTCCTCTGGCTTCATGGATAGATAAAGCTGGGTATCATCTGCGTAACAATGAAAATTTAAGCAATGCCGTCTGATAATACTGCCTAAGGGAAGCATGTATAAAGTGAATAAAATTGGTCCTAGCACAGAACCTTGTGGAACTCCATAATTAACCTTAGTCTGTGAAGAAGATTCCTTTCTCTTATCATGCCCAGGGGCACAATAAGAGAAAGCTCTGTGACCCGCAGACTTCTTATTCACCTTAGGGACACAAAGTAGTCCTGCACCCTGAGAACGTGAAGCCCGGGCCGGTACGTAAGGGTTAATTATGTCACCTAGGTAGGGAGGTGCCAGTCCATGAATAATTTTATAGGTTAGTTGCAGAACCTTCAAATCTAATCTCACTGGGACAGGAAGCCAGTGAAGGGATGCCAAAATGGGTGTAATGTGGTTATACTTTCTGCTTCATGTCAAAAGTCTGACTGCAGCATTTTGAACCAATTGGAGACCCCTAATGCTAGACTGCGGTAAACCAGAAAATAGAACATTGCAGTAGTCCAATCTAGAAGAGATAAATGCAGGGATCAGGGTCTCAGCATCAGCCATAGACAGGATAGGATGAATCTTTCTATATTTTGCAGGTGGAGGAAAGCAGTCCTAGTAATATTTCTAATGTGGAGGCTAAAGACAATGTAGGATCAAAAATTACCCCAAGGTTCCTCACTTTGTCAGTGTGATGTATGACACACGAGCCGAGGATGAGCGTTAACTGGTAAAATTGATGCAGATGTCTCACTGGACCAAGAACCATCATTTCAGTCTTATCAGAGTTTAAAAGTAGGAAGTTTCTAGACCTCCAACGTCTCACTGCTGCAAGGCAATCTTCTAAGGAATTTATGTGAACAAGATTTCCAGCAGTTATCGGCATGTATAACTGAGTATCATCTGCATAGCAGTGAAAGGTAATCCCAAAACGCCACAATATGTGCCCCAGGGGTGCTATATAAAGGAAGAAAAGCAGGGGGCCTAAGACAGACCCCTGTGGAACCCCAAATGTCATGTCACTATGGTAGAGGTAGTGTTACTGTACAAAACACAGTGAGAACGACTGGTCAAGTATGACGTCAGCCATGCAAGGGCACTCCCAGTAATCCCAACATGATTTTCCAGCCTATCAAGTAGAATATGATGATCCATGGTGTCAAATGCAGCACTGAGATCCAGTGTTGCCACAGTTACTTTGAAAAAGTAATCCAATTACTGATTACTCCTTGAAAAAGTAACTTAGTTACTTTACTGATTACTCAATTGTAAAAGTAACTAAGTTAGATTACTAGTTACTTTTTTAGTTACTTTCCCCATCTGCCGACAACAACCCATGTCAACATGACAATGATACCTGTTTTGCCAAAACTCACTTTATAGTCACCCTTTCTTGACTTCAATGAAAACAAATACTTGTTTTATAAAAAGTAAAATAAGGACCTCTTTCTTGACCTCATATTTAACTGTTGACAGCACTGTAACAACCTACATTGTTTATAAATGTAACTATTAAATTCTAACATTTTTCTAACATTTAAATTCTCTAAACATTTTACTTGTTGAAATTATTATTATTTTAAGCAGTATTAGTAGTTGTAGTACAAAACGGCTTCAAAACTGGACCTTTAATCTAGGGGTGTTGTGGGGGAGGGGGGCACATCCTTGCCCCACGCCCCCATTCCATCTGGATTCGCCCCTGCTTTGGCGTTTGAGCACAAAGAATGGATAACATTTATTTATGCAGAAAACAGGACCAGATTTACAGGTAAGAAAGTTTTATTGCGTTTTCACATCATGTGGTCCTCAGAAAGAGAGTTTAGGTGCATTTGAGTGGAAAACAGTGTTAGTTGTTGACGCGTCGCGGAGGATCAGCTGTTTTTAACGAGACGATACAGAGCGGCTCAGCTCAGAATTCTAAATAAAGGAGGGAAAAAAGTATAAAAATGTCTTTGTAAAGCTCAGTGCAGGTGTGCTGATCACCGCGCTTTAAGAGGTGAGGACGAGTCGAGCAGCTGCAAAAAAACGTGGATGAAAAGCTCACAGCTCACTTAAAGTGGGCAGTTCAGTCGAACCCCGACCTCCTGCCCACAGACCAAGTTTAATGCTGCTATCGACCCACAATGAAAAATAATAGTAACGCACAGTGACATGGAGAAGTAACTTTAATCTGATAACTGATTTGGAAAGATTAACGCGTTAGATTACTCATTACTAAAAAAAGTGGTCAGATTCCGGCATCACTGCTGAGATCTATCAGCAACAGAACTGTAGTGGTGTCCGAATGCATTGTAAGCAGAAGATCATTCACTACTTTAGTGAGAGCCGTCTCTGTGGAATGATATTTTCTAAAAGCAGACTGTAGTGGCTCAAAGAGATTATTCTCAGTAAGATAGACTAGCTGCCGTGACACCACTTTTTCCAGAATTTTAGAGAACAATGATAGATTTGATATCGGCCGATAGTTTTTCAATACACTAGGGTCAAGATTAGGTTTCTTAAGTAATGGTTTAATCACTGCAGAATTGAAACATTTAGGAACAGATCCAGAAGTTAAAGAAAGATTAATCATTTCCAGCACAGTCGGCCCAAGAGTGGGCCACAGGTCCTTAAACAGTTTTGTTGGTATAGGATCAAATAAACAGGTTGTGCTTTTTGTTGACATTACGAGTTTTGTCATCGTGCATAGTGAGATACTATCAAATTCTGTAAATCTAGGTAATACCTCAGTAGTGGTGTCCACCTCAATAGCAGGGTGTAGTGGCTGGGTTAAGGCATGCCGGGATATGTTTAACCTGATGTCTTCTGTTTTCTTAGAAATCCAGGAAAGTAATCCAGGAAATCTTGTGCTGTAAAAGGAGAGTGAACTACAGGTGGTTGTCCATGCATAAGTGTTGCCACCGTGTGGAACAAGAACTTTGAGTTATGCTTGTTTTTGTTGATCAAATCAGAGTAGTAAGTCCGCTTTGTAGCAAATAATGCATGCTTATAGTCTAAGATAGTATCACGCCACGCAAGTTGAAATACTTCTAATTTTGAACGACGCCATTTCTGTTCTAGACCTCTTGCTTTATGCTTAAGGTCACGCAGATAATCATTGAACCAAGGCGACTGTGATTTGGGGAGCGCAGTTTTAACACAGGTGGTGCAATCATGTCGAGTGTAGTTTTGAGCACTGAGTTTAAACTATCCACAAGTCTGTCTACTGACTGGGTATTTGTCAAATGTGAAGCTAAGACATCAGGCAGTCTAGCTTCGAGTTCAGTCTTAGTTGAGGAGTTGATGCATCGCCGTACTGATATATAAGGTTGTTGTTCCAATAAACACGGCAGCGAAACTTTAATCTTAATAAGTGAGTGATCAGACACCACTGATGTAAGAGGCATGATGTCAATATTTGTGACAGCAATACCACGTGCGAGAACCAGATCCAGGGTATTTCCACTAATGTGCATCGAATCCCGAATGCATTGCCGAAATCCTAATGCATCCACAATTTCCATAAATGATTTGCAGAGGGGATCAGAAGGCTTATTTATATGAATGTTAAAGTCACCAGTGATCAGAACGTTATCTACACTAGTTGACAAGTTAGAGATGAATGCACCAAATCAATCAATCAATCAATCAATTTTATTTATATAGCGCCAAATCACAACAAACAGTTGCCCCAAGGTGCTTTATATTGTAAGGCAAGGCCATACAATAATTACGTAAAAACCCCAACGGTCAAAACGACCCCCTGTGAGCAAGCACTTGGCGACAGTGGGAAGGAAAAAACTCCCTTTTAACAGGAAGAAACCTCCAGCAGAACCAGGCTCAGGGAGGGGCAGTCTTCTGCTGGGACTGGTTGGGGCTGAGGGAGAGAACCAGGAAAAAGACATGCTGTGGAGGGGAGCAGAGATCAATCACTAATGATTAAATGCAGAGTGGTGCATACAGAGCAAAAAGAGAAAGAAACACTCAGTGCATCATGGGAACCCCCCAGCAGTCTAAGTCTATAGCAGCATAACTAAGGGATGGTTCAGGGTCACCTGATCCAGCCCTAACTATAAGCTTTAGCAAAAAGGAAAGTTTTAAGCCTAATCTTAAAAGTAGAGAGGGTGTCTGTCTCCCTGATCCGAATTGGGAGCTGGTTCCACAGGAGAGGAGCCTGAAAGCTGAAGGCTCTGCCTCCCATTCTACTCTTACAAACCCTAGGAACTACAAGTAAGCCTGCAGTCTGAGAGCGAAGCGCTCTATTGGGGTGATATGGTACTATGAGGTCCCTAAGATAAGATGGGACCTGATTATTCAAAACCTTATAAGTAAGAAGAAGAATTTTAAATTCTATTCTAGAATTAACAGGAAGCCAATGAAGAGAGGCCAATATGGGTGAGATATGCTCTCTCCTTCTAGTCCCAGTCAGTACTCTAGCTGCAGCATTTTGAATTAACTGAAGGCTTTTCAGGGAACTTTTAGGACAACCTGATAATAATGAATTACAGTAGTCCAGCCTAGAGGAAATAAATGCATGAATTAGTTTTTCAGCATCACTCTGAGACAAGACCTTTCTAATTTTAGAGATATTGCGTAAATGCAAAAAAGCAGTCCTACATATTTGTTTAATATGCGCTTTGAATGACATATCCTGATCAAAAATGACTCCAAGATTTCTCACAGTATTACTAGAGGTCAGGGCAATGCCATCCAGAGTAAGGATCTGGTTAGACACCATGTTTCAAAGATTTGTGGGACCAAGTACAATAACTTCAGTTTTATCTGAGTTTAAAACCAGGAAATTAGAGGTCATCCATGTCTTTATGTCTGTAAGACAATCCTGCAGTTTAGCTAATTGGTGTGTGTCCTCTGGCTTCATGGATAGATAAAGCTGGGTATCATCTGCGTAACAATGAAAATTTAAGCAATGCCGTCTAATAATACTGCCTAAGGGAAGCATGTATAAAGTGAATAAAATTGGTCCTAGCACAGAACCTTGTGGAACTCCATAATTAACCTTAGTCTGTGAAGAAGATTCCCCATTTACATGAACAAATTGTAATCTATTAGATAAATATGATTCAGATAAATATGATTCAAACCACCGCAGCGCAGTGCCTTTAATACCTATACCAAATTCATCTAAGAATTCAGAATATGGGCCATGAGGCCTATATACAGTGACAAAGTAATACGACTGATCTTTATTCTTCTGACCTTGGCAATGTGTAATATCCTGAGCAGAGCGGAGAATCAGATGCTGAAATGAGTTATATTTGTGACCCCCAACAGCTAATAAGCTAAACCTGGATTTCTAAATAAGAGCAACACCCCCGCCTTGCTTTGCATCACGACGGATGTGACTAAATGTATATGCTGGTGGGCAGGCCTCATTTAATGGGAGGACAGCTGTAGGTTTAAGCCAGGTTTCACAGACCCCAATCATATCTAAGTGATGATCAATAATTAGATCATTGATCAACAATGATTTTGAAGACAGTGATCTTATGTTAATGAGACCCAGTCTAAGGACCTCAGTGGCGTTGACAGTTGAACTGTTTGGGTTTAGGGGTGGTTCCAGAGTAGCATATATAAGATGCCTCGAAGTAGGTTTAGGTTTGAGACATTCCACACGCGTTGTAGTTAGCAGACAGGAAATCTTTGCTGTTGCTGGAACAACCACTGGGCCATCCTCAATTTCAACATCATCCAATATAGTAATGGGTATTAAGTTTGGAAAGCATATCCCTCTATGATTTTATGGACACGTCTACAGAAGCAGACCTTTTGAATCAGAAGCTCAAAAGCTCTTTACAATGATGCCCTTAGCGATTGTCTGGTCTGGCTGGGGTTTGAACCAAGGATCCTCTGGTCCAACGCTTTACCACTACACCATCACCTCCAGTGAAATATTCACCAAGGAAGAAACCCTTTGTCTTGTGATGTATTTGGGTTCTACCCTTGAGGCCGTCAGTGAGAGAAGGATTTTCAATAGGATATAAAATAATTATTTATGATGCAGGGATCAACAGTGCAACGTAAGTGTCAAGCAACAGTGCACCAAATAAAAACGGCAAAGAAACATATAAAACAGTAAAAAGTGTTGTATTTTCTACCAGGTTTACCTGTTTGGGATTAAAATGCCTTCAAATGAAAGCTGAAAGTCTGCATATTTAATACTAGCTGGGGTACCCGGTGCTACCCGGGTTAACCTGTTTTAGACATAAGCCAAATGCCAATCATTTTAATCAAAACAATTGCTCAACATTTGTTTTTGTAATGCTGATATCTTATAGTAGTTAATGGGCTAAAGTTTGTCCAGCAGAACTATAAGAGGTGGACTCCCCAAACTAAGTCGAAATACTTGGTTAAAAGACAAACACATTTGAAGTCCTTCATGCAGACTTTGTTTTGCAATCAAATTTATAACAAAATTACACACAAAAGGTAGGTAACAGTAAATGTAAATATGAATGTAAATATCAGTGAATCATAATTGAGGTTACATTGCAATTTTACAAACACAAAATGAATGTATTCAGACAGGAAGGCAAACTGGGTTGTACAGGACAGTCAAGTGCTTAACAGTTGAGAACATAAAGTAGTTGAAGGAAGGGATTAAATAAACATAGATGGCCTACACATATACAGGGCTGGAAATTTGAATCTGCCTGGTCATATCCACAGCCTCAGCCTAAGCATGTTGTTGTTTTGCTGAGTGTGCTGTGGCTGTGCTGTGCTAAGTGTGCTGTAGAAAGGGATTAAATAAACAGAGATGGCCAACACATATACAGGGCTGTAAATTTGAATCTGCCTGGTCATACCTACAGCCAGCTATTTTGGAGGTAATTTTCAGTTCAACTTTTAAAAAATTGTACCAGTTTGTTCCCCATGTCATGAGGATTTTGAATATATAGAGTTTTTAGGGCTACATATTATAGTTTGGGAGTTTATCCCGGACAGACAGAAAGATAGACAGAAGTGGCAGCATGAAAAGCACATGGTACAACACTGTATGGTCTTACATAAATAGCTTTTTTGGGGGTAATTTTCAGTTCATCTTTTTAAAAAATGGTACCAGTTTGTTCCCCATGTCATGAGGATTCAGAATATATATAGTTTTTAGGGCTACATATTCTAGTTTGGAAGTTTATCCCAGACAGAAAGACAGACGTAGCCCTTTATGTACATAGCTTTAGTTTCATCACCAATACGTTGCAGTCAACAGCTAAAAATCATTCAGAACCCATGTTAATTTTAGCATGCAATTTTAATTTAGTGTTTAATGTTCTGACAGTGCAGAGCAAGTTAGTGCCATACGAGTCATGCTACAAATACATAAACCTGCATTTGATTCCTGCTCACCTATACGTATCTGTCTGTGTCCTTGGACAAGACACTTGTGAATCTGCACAAACCTCGGCTTGGGAAGTAACCTGTGATGGAATGGCATCCTGTCAAGGAAGAGTCATGGACTCATCTGCTTTACACAAAGAAGAGATGGGCTCTTTTTCTTCATCGTCTTCTTCTTCATTCACTTCTTCTTCTCCTTCTCCCGTCTGTCTGTCTATTAGCAGGATTACATCAAAACTAGTGCACGGATTTTGACTAAATTTTCACCACAGGTAGATTTCCATGACGGCTCTCAGTTGTCCAGGTGATTTCCATAGTAGAGAAGCTTGAATCTTCGACTGGACTGGGTTGCTTGACGCAAGGACGTTTCTCTTCAAATCACAGAAGCTTCCTCAGCTAAAATTCTTGCTCTCGTAGTCTGACTTCTGTCTTGACTCTTGCAGAGAAGAATAAAACAGAAGCCAACAAAAGCTGGAGTTTTTTTTAAACCTAACCAGGCCCCTCCTACCGAGAGGCCGACTGCTATAGGCTAGTGACTAAACAATAGCTCTAATTAGCACCTTTTGTGCTCTAGTTAGCACCCTCCTAATGACAGGGCAGCTGTCCCTCCTAATGATGGGATGGAAGCCTCTCCTGATGGCTCCTTTGACGACTCTCCTGATGACGTGAATGACTCATTACCATGAACAAAAGACTGAAACTGCTTTGACCTGAGTACCCCATTGTAAACAGGGGACAAAGTGTGTCTGAGACCCCCTCCCCGGTTTAAGGCTGGGTTTCAACTGTTTCACATAGAATGCTTCCTTGACACCTCTCTCAAACCATTTCTTCTCTCTGGCTAAGATTTTAACTTCCTTGTCCTCAAACGTGTGGTTAGTGTCTTTAAGGTGGAGATGAACTGCAGACTGAGGTCCATTTGCGCCCTCTCTGCGGTGCTGGTATAGCCTTTTGTGTAAAGGTTGCTTAGTCTCACCTATGTAGTGTTCATTACAGTTTTCCTGACATCTGATAGAATACACTACATTGCTCTGTTTGTAACTAGGGATCCTGTCCTTTGGGTGAACTAATTTCTGTCTCAAGGTGTTAACCAGTTTAAAGTAAACTGGGATTTTGTGCTGTCTGAAGATCCTCTGTAGTTTTTCCGCTACTCCTGCTAAATAAGGGAGAGCCACTCCTCTTCTTCTTGTCTCCGTCTCCTGTCTATCTGGTCTCTTTGTTTTCTGGGACTTCTGCTCTTTGTCCAGGGACCATTGTGGGTACCCACATACTGTGAGGGCTTTCCGTACAAGTTGTTCTTTAGCCCTTCCCTCTGCAGTTGTGGGCACCTGTAGGGCTCTGTGTTGAAGAGTCCTGATCAAAAAAAACTCCAGCTTTTGTTGGCTTCTGGTTTATTCTTCTCTACAAGAGTCAAGACAGAAGTCAGACTACCAGAGCAAGAATTTTAGCTGAGGAAGCTTCTGCGATTTGAAGCAAAATGTCCTCACGTCAAGCAACCCAGTCCAATCGAAGATTCAAGCTTCTCTACCACAGGTAGATATAGCCACGGAAGACTCCACTGAATTTTGGAGGTGATCCAGATTGGAAATCGTGGATTTCGCTTATTTGTTCTAGTTTTGTGACTGAAACAATCTGTGGTATTTAGTTAAGTTGACTCATGGACTTTTTTATAAATGGTTTGTTGCTTTCTTAAAATCTTCAAAGTGGTATTTTATCAAATACCAAGAAAATGTCTGTTTGAACTTTATTTCTGAGACAACATTTGGCAACATCTTGATGATATGAGGAATGTAATGCCATATTATCCCTGGAAAGACTGAAAAGGATCCTGATGGTCTCTGGCATAATATTGACCCACTTCTTCTTTTTATACATTCACTTTTTTACTGAAATACTAACAGTTTTTCTTGATGATTCAGTGTTTTGATTAGAAGAGAATTAGTCACTAACACATCACTCACACACACAGCCTGTTTGCCAGTTTTCCATGAACAGCCAAGAGGTTTCCTTTGATTTGGTTTGACGTGATCAGAACTTGAAGTTGAGGGGAGGAGCTCATCGGTCAAACCACCTGATTGGGTAAATGATTGCAATGTAAACCTGCACTGTCTCGGCCCCTTCAAGGCACACTGTTACCCACTCCTGCTCAAAAGGTAACATCATATCTCATTTCAGAGGCAGTCACCTTTTATTCAGTTATTACAATCTGAATGTAGTCAGAGATAAATCGCCAGAACGCCAGTTGACATTAAAGCTGGTTTTGACTCCTGGAGGATTGTCATTTCTGATTGACCCAAAGAAGAGAATTGTTGGATATCAAATGACACAGAGGTTTTCTGAAGCACTGATGTGCATTATAGATTATAGATGTGTCATTTTCACCCTATTGGTGAGATATCTCAAGAACCAGTTGACCAATTTCATTCATATTTGCATAAGCGTGTACTTGGGTGATCCCCAACACCAATCAGTTACGGTGACCTTGGGGTCAATTTCAAAGTCACAGCAAAATATTCAAGTTATTGCCATTTCCACTCTTGTTAGTGTGATATCTGAAGAACCAGTTGACCAATTTCATTCATATTTTGCATAAGCATGTACTTAGGTGATCCCCAACACCAGTTAGTTACACATTTGTGAGGACCGGGGCGATACGTCATCTCCTGATCATTCTTGTTAAATTAACTTATGCACCAACATTTGAATTTTATGAAACATTAACTTTCTTTTTTTTAGCCCACCATGTTATAACTAGTTTTTTTTTTACCAAATTTAATAAAAACATAAACCTTAGGTGTGGAGTGATCCCACAGTAGACATGAACAGAAGTAAACCAGGAGACATTACTGGAAAACTTAGGATTTTATTGATCTGACAATGCATAGTAACTTTAACACATCATTTTATTGTATTTATGCTTAACACACACATGCACACACACAGCAGAACACCTAGAAATAGAGTTTTTGAAGTTCAGACAGAGAATGAGAGCAGTTAACTGTGCAGGGAGATACAGGGCCTGCGCGTTTGCATCATTGCTGGTGTGCTGGCTGATGGATCTATCTAATCCTTGTTTAAGTTGCTCGTAAGGAAGCTTCATTACTCTCAGCCCCCTGCAGATAGAGCTGTTTGCACTGCGCTTATGGGAGAGCACATACACATTGGGCAGTGTTAAAACACACAGACATCAGCAAAGTGCGCTGTAACCTTGCGGCATTATCTTGCCATCAAACAAACCACATTTTGACTTTCTAACATAGCAAAGTTCCTTGTTGACTCTGTGCAAGTATGAAACTGTTATTTACATTTAAAAAATGAGAAATGCATATCAGTGTTTTTCCATAGGGTGCATACGGTGGAAAAACCCAGAAGTGCTTAGAAATGCAAAAGCTATAGAGCCTCAAATGGCCATGTCGAGAACTATGGTTATTATTTTGGTTTTTAAGGTGGAAATTTATTGTTAGAGCTTCTTTTGCATTCCCTCACAGTAAGTTTGCACTCCGTCTTTTTAGTTTCCTCTTGCTAATTGTGTAGCTGGTGCTTTTCCTTCAATAAGAATGCTATTTCTGGATATTTACACACTGAGTTAAATTGCGGTTTTATGAGAACGTCCATTCCTTAGCATCGTGCATTAAGAGGGGCTAATTGCAGGCAAAGACATTAAGCAATTTCAATGAGAGACTCACTTGTCCTATTGCTATCCTGACAGGTGCCATGTTCGGGGTTTGACTTAAGAAACAACATTGTTCTTCCTTGCATAACTTTTGTTAATATGAAATCTTCATGGCAAACTCCAGCTTCTGAGGGATGCCACTGAGTCTACACGCCTTCAGCGGTTCTGTATGTGTATATGAGGGATGTGATTCAGTAACAGAGGAATCCCTTTAGTGCCTGGATACCATAGTGTGAAGTGAATGAGAGTATATGAATCACTCTAGACAGGACTCCAATCCGGCGCCAGTTACTTCCTCAGTTTACAGCTGGGTGGACTGGGCAATGCAGGTGAAATGCACAGACAGGTAGCAGACCGGGAATTGAACCCTGGTCTGCATAGTGGTACCAACTCCTTATACCACTGGGCTACCCACTCCATAACATTTAAAAAGTGTTTCTGTAAAGAATTGTACATGCCAGCTGCGACTTGCACTATCATGTGTGTACAGTTAAAGAAATAGTTTAACATTTTTATATTATGGAAAGACTGTTTAGTCTTCTATGCGCAGCTTGGTGCATGCTGTTATTATGAAAGGTCATTCCTTGTGCATGTCTTGACCACCATCGGGCCTCATTCACTTACATATGTGCAGAAATGTTCTTCCTCTCTGCAAAAATAAGTGCGTGTGCAGAGCTACCGCCGGCATGTGTGTACCAGCCAGTTTTGTTTTCCGTACTTGTGCACATGACTGATTTTAAACAGACAGAAATTATATCATGAAAGTGACTATATATATGCAACTGTTGCTCGTGTCTTCTGTAATTAATGAGTGTGGTTCAGTCAGAACATAATTTTATTTTTAATGAAAACAGCATTAAAATCAAATTCTGATGCCAATTTAATTCCACTAAAATTGTTGTGACTGATCAATTATATGCAAATATCAGTTTAATGAAAAGCAAAAATGCTACATTGCAATATAAACATATGTCATTGTAAATTTATTCAATAATAGATTAGACAAATTCATAAATAAGCATAAATTACTTACTGATAGTCAGTATGCATTCAGAGCACATAGTTCAACATCACTTGCATTAATAGAATCAGTTGAGGAGATTACCAACGCCATAGACCACAAATTACATTCAGTTGGAATATTTATAGACCTTAAAAAGGCTTTTGATACAATTAATCATGACATATTAATCAATAAACTTGAACAGTATGGGATTAGGGGGTTGGTGTTGCACTGGGTGAGAAGCTACTTAAGTAACAGAAAACAGTTTGTGAAGTTGGGGGAATATACATCATCATGCTTGGACAATGCTTGTGGCGTCCCACAGGGGTCAGTATTGGGTCCAAAACTGTTTCTAATTTATATAAATGATATTGTCAATGTTTCCAAAATATTAAAATTAGTATTATTTGCAGATGACACAAGCATTTTTTGTTCAGGGGGGATTTGCAGGAGTTACTGAGGAGGATCAGTATAGAAATGGGAAAATTGAAAATATGGTTTGACAGAAAAAATTATCATTAAACTTAAGTAAAAAAAATACATGTTATTTGGCTATTGTAATACAGACATACAGGTTCAGTTACAAGTCGAGGGGGTAGATATTGAAAGGGTACATGAAATAAGTTTCTGGGGGTGATAATAGATGATAAGATAAACTGGAAGACTCATATAAAACATACAAAGTAAACTGTCAAGAAGCATTTCAGTTCTAAACAAAGCGAAACATATTCTGGACCACAACTCACTCCGCATTCTTTACTGCTCACTGGTTTTACCATATTTACAGTACTGTGCAGAGGTATGGGGTAATACTTAAAGGTACAACACAATCACTATCAGTAATACAGAAAAGAGCTATAAGAATTATTCATAATACTGGCTATAGAGATCATACAAATCCACTATTTTACAATCCAAATTCTTAAAATTCACAGACTTAGTTCATTTTCAAACAGTACAAATTGTGTAAAAGCAATAAACAATTTACTTCCAGCAAATATTAAAAATATGTTTTTTAACAGATCAGGGGATTACAGTCTGAGGGGGAAATTTAATTTAAAGCATCAGTGGGCACGAACAACATTAAAAGGTTTCTGTATTTCTGTCTGTGGGGTGAGGATGTGGAACAGATTGGGAGTGGGGCTCAAGCAATGTCCAAGCATGAACCAGTTCAAACAGCGGTACAAAAATATGGTTTTTTCTGGGTATAGGGAGGAGGAAGGGTAATGAGGGTTAGGGTGTTTTTGTTTTTTGCTTCGGCTTGTAAATATATAGTATTTTGTATGTAAGTAGGTATGTGTAGGTGTATATTTATGTTTGTGTATATATGTGTATATATGTATATGTGTATATATGTATGTATGTGTGTATGTATATATATATGTGTATGTATGTATGTATATATATATATATATATATATTGATATCGGTTTAGGTGTGTAGGAATCTATGTATATGTGGCAAAGGGTATTACTGGTTGTGGGGAAGAAGGGGTAGGGATAAATAAGCTGATGCTTCACCCTACCCCTTTTCGGACATGTTGGGTACACAGTAGGAACTTTTTGTTGTTGTCTTTACTGATCTATCTTGTAATTGTTGTTGTATCAAATGTTCGAAATAAACAGTTTTCATTCATTCATTCATTCATAAACTAATTCTAACTTAGTTGGTATAGTTGAGCATTTTAATGATGGCAACAAAAGATGAGGATGAAAAGAAGTCAAGTTCATCTTAAATTAATACATTTAGTCAGTGTATTAGTGAATTAAATTAATTTAATTATGATAAAGTAATACATTACTTTTTTTAAACAAATAGCATTAATATACTGTACATTTATTAAAGTGGTGAGTTTTAATATTTTATAACTCGGCCATTATTATTTATGAGGACGTTCTGAATTTGTTCATAGAGTATAAGCAAATTTTGGGAATATTGATGAACCCCCAGGTTGTGTGTAAAATGTGTGCATACGCTCTGTTTGTGAATGAGGCCTAATGTGACTGTATTTCTGCAGACTTGTTGACGTGCATGCTTTTTGTGCTTTAAGTACCCGTTTTATGGTAATCGTACATATAATCATACTTTTTTGAGCATGACACCTTGAAGTCAAAGGTTGACTGCATGTACCATATGTAAAAGATACCATTTGTCTGAAGTGAAATGCTTTTCCGCATCTCTCATTCTGTAGTTAAAGTCTATGCTTGTTGCCCTTTTTGCTAAGTTGCACATCCTCCACCCATGTCTGGATGTGATAAATGAGGGGAGAATGTGACATAATGGAATTTGAATCCTATAATCAATAGTTTCTCTCCTTCAGTGACAGATTGACAGCCCCTGTCGCCAAATTACTTTGAGTCTCATCTCTTGCCTCCTGTTGATACGATCGAATAACATTCCATTAAGTCTGGCTGCTATTCCGTAAAATTAAGTCCTTTCATGGAATTATAAATTCCTGTAAAGATTAGTTTTTTCTTGGTTAGAACTTGAAGACAAGGAGCCAATTATGAAACAGTTTATGGCTTGATGTTTAATTACATAATAAAAAGAGGGTTTAATGAAAACTTGAATGAATATATTAATCTGTAAGTAGGTCAAATTAAAAAGTGATTCATGCTGAACCTTAAAGAGTAACAAAAGACCAGATATGTGCATTAAACAGTCAACAAATTAGATTGATTTAGATGATTCAAGTGTTTTATCAGTAGAAACTAGACATTGTGCTTGTGGTACCAGTGGTAATCCGCCTCCAGCTAACAGAACACTGATATTTCTGACATTTATTACACCTTTTTAACATAATGGAACATGAATAGAAAGGAAATTGAAGTAAGAAATTAAAGAAAAAACAGACCATCCTTGACCTCAAGACTATCTCACCACCAACACGAAATCCATTAACCACCACACATAGATACTACAGAGACACGTTTGGGGATGTGATCAGGACAGTCATATTATACAAATAATAAATGTTTTCGAGTCTCGTTGAGTGGAACATTCAATCTTTCACCTCATGAAATAGTCTTACCATTGCACAAATGTAAAAACATTCATTATTTGTTAAATATAACGCCTAAAATAGATCCTTGTCATTTGATATTTTATTCATTTATAAACAAGAGAAAAGGGACTTACACTGGTTCTTTCAGCTCAAGAGGTTCCAAACTGTCCAACACAAACTTTAAATAGCAGTCTAAACTAATCCAAATTGTTCTCATTCAACTTGCAAAAACAGTCACATAGTTCAATAACAATCCTGGAGAGGTAGTCCGTACCAGATGCCATGCAAAAACAAACCCCGCCATGTTTGTTTTTAAGCTAAGCTCCGTCACCACTACTGGGAGTGCACCTTCCCCTTCATCTGCCTGATGGGAGGGTGACAAAAGTTTGACCTGTGTGGGAGGGATCGCCACTATCTTCCTTGCTTGCCTTAGAGCTCTGGAGGTGTACAGGTCCTGTAGGGATAGCAGATTCCAGTCGATCACCTCTGCTGCGTGGATGATATACTGCAGTCTGCTACTGCAGTGGCAGCTGACATTACGAGTTTTGTCATCGTGCATAGTGAGATACTATCAAATTCTGTAAATCTAGGTAATACCTCAGTAGTGGTGTCCACCTCAATAGCAGGGTGTAGTGGCTGGGTTAAGGCATGCCGGGATATGTTTAACCTGATGTCTTCTGTTTTCTTAGAAATCCAGGAAAGTAATCCAGGAAATCTTGTGCTGTAAAAGGAGAGTGAACTACAGGTGGTTGTCCATGCATAAGTGTTGCCACCGTGTGGAACAAGAACTTTGAGTTATGCTTGTTTTTGTTGATCAAATCAGAGTAGTAAGTCCGCTTTGTAGCAAATAATGCATGCTTATAGTCTAAGATAGTATCACGCCACGCAAGTTGAAATACTTCTAATTTTGAACGACGCCATTTCTGTTCTAGACCTCTTGCTTTATGCTTAAGGTCACGCAGATAATCATTGAACCAAGGCGACTGTGATTTGGGGAGCGCAGTTTTAACACAGGTGGTGCAATCATGTCGAGTGTAGTTTTGAGCACTGAGTTTAAACTATCCACAAGTCTGTCTACTGACTGGGTATTTGTCAAATGTGAAGCTAAGACATCAGGCAGTCTAGCTTCGAGTTCAGTCTTAGTTGAGGAGTTGATGCATCGCCGTACTGATATATAAGGTTGTTGTTCCAATAAACACGGCAGCGAAACTTTAATCTTAATAAGTGAGTGATCAGACACCACTGATGTAAGAGGCATGATGTCATATTTGTGACAGCAATACCACGTGCGAGAACCAGATCCAGGGTATTTCCACTAATGTGCATCGAATCCCGAATGCATTGCCGAAATCCTAATGCATCCACAATTTCCATAAATGATTTGCAGAGGGGATCAGAAGGCTTATTTATATGAATGTTAAAGTCACCAGTGATCAGAACGTTATCTACACTAGTTGACAAGTTAGAGATGAATGCACCAAATCAATCAATCAATCAATCAATTTTATTTATATAGCGCCAAATCACAACAAACAGTTGCCCCAAGGTGCTTTATATTGTAAGGCAAGGCCATACAAATTACGTAAAAACCCAACGGTCAAAACGACCCCCTGTGAGCAAGCACTTGGCGACAGTGGGAAGGAAAAACTCCCTTTTAACAGGAAGAAACCTCCAGCAGAACCAGGCTCAGGGAGGGGCAGTCTTCTGCTGGGACTGGTTGGGGCTGAGGGAGAGAACCAGGAAAAAGACATGCTGTGGAGGGGAGCAGAGATCAATCACTAATGATTAAATGCAGAGTGGTGCATACAGAGCAAAAGAGAAAGAAACACTCAGTGCATCATGGGAACCCCCCAGCAGTCTAAGTCTATAGCAGCATAACTAAGGGATGGTTCAGGGTCACCTGATCCAGCCCTAACTATAAGCTTTAGCAAAAAGGAAAGTTTTAAGCCTAATCTTAAAAGTAGAGAGGGTGTCTGTCTCCCTGATCCGAATTGGGAGCTGGTTCCACAGGAGAGGAGCCTGAAAGCTGAAGGCTCTGCCTCCCATTCTACTCTTACAAACCCTAGGAACTACAAGTAAGCCTGCAGTCTGAGAGCGAAGCGCTCTATTGGGGTGATATGGTACTACGAGGTCCCTAAGATAAGATGGGACCTGATTATTCAAAACCTTATAAGTAAGAAGAAGAATTTTAAATTCTATTCTAGAATTAACAGGAAGCCAATGAAGAGAGGCCAATATGGGTGAGATATGCTCTCTCCTTCTAGTCCCAGTCAGTACTCTAGCTGCAGCATTTTGAATTAACTGAAGGCTTTTCAGGGAACTTTTAGGACAACCTGATAATAATGAATTACAGTAGTCCAGCCTAGAGGAAATAAATGCATGAATTAGTTTTTCAGCATCACTCTGAGACAAGACCTTTCTAATTTTAGAGATATTGCGTAAATGCAAAAAAGCAGTCCTACATATTTGTTTAATATGCGCTTTGAATGACATATCCTGATCAAAAATGACTCCAAGATTTCTCACAGTATTACTAGAGGTCAGGGCAATGCCATCCAGAGTAAGGATCTGGTTAGACACCATGTTTCTAAGATTTGTGGGACCAAGTACAATAACTTCAGTTTTATCTGAGTTTAAAACCAGGAAATTAGAGGTCATCCATGTCTTTATGTCTGTAAGACAATCCTGCAGTTTAGCTAATTGGTGTGTGTCCTCTGGCTTCATGGATAGATAAAGCTGGGTATCATCTGCGTAACAATGAAAATTTAAGCAATGCCGTCTAATAATACTGCCTAAGGGAAGCATGTATAAAGTGAATAAAATTGGTCCTAGCACAGAACCTTGTGGAACTCCATAATTAACCTTAGTCTGTGAAGAAGATTCCCCATTTACATGAACAAATTGTAATCTATTAGATAAATATGATTCAGATAAATATGATTCAAACCACCGCAGCGCAGTGCCTTTAATACCTATACCAAATTCATCTAAGAATTCAGAATATGGGCCATGAGGCCTATATACAGTGACAAAGTAATACGACTGATCTTTATTCTTCTGACCTTGGCAATGTAATATCCTGAGCAGAGCGGAGAATCAGATGCTGAAATGAGTTATATTTGTGACCCCCAACAGCTAATAAGCTAAACCTGGATTTCTAATAAGAGCAACACCCCCGCCTTGCTTTGCATCACGACGGATGTGACTAAATGTATGCTGGTGGGCAGGCCTCATTTAATGGGAGGACAGCTGTAGGTTTAAGCCAGGTTTCACAGACCCCAATCATATCTAAGTGATGATCAATAATTAGATCATTGATCAACAATGATTTGAAGACAGTGATCTTATGTTAATGAGACCCAGTCTAAGGACCTCAGTGGCGTTGACAGTTGAACTGTTTGGGTTTAGGGGTGGTTCCAGAGTAGCATATAAGATGCCTCGAAGTAGGTTTAGGTTTGAGACATTCCACACGCGTTGTAGTTAGCAGACAGGAAATCTTTGCTGTTGCTGGAACAACCACTGGGCCATCCTCAATTTCAACATCATCCAATATAGTAATGGGTATTAAGTTTGGAAAGCATATCCCTCTATGATTTTTATGGACACGTCTACAGAAGCAGACCTTTTGAATCAGAAGCTCAAAAGCTCTTTACAATGATGCCCTTAGCGATTGTCTGGTCTGGCTGGGGTTTGAACCAAGGATCCTCTGGTCCAACGCTTTACCACTACACCATCACCTCCAGTGAAATATTCACCAAGGAAGAAACCCTTTGTCTTGTGATGTATTTGGGTTCTACCCTTGAGGCCGTCAGTGAGAGAAGGATTTTCAATAGGATATAAAAATAATTATTTATGATGCAGGGATCAACAGTGCAACGTAAGTGTCAAGCAACAGTGCACCAAATAAAAACGGCAAAGAAACATATAAAACAGTAAAAAAGTGTTGTATTTTCTACCAGGTTTACCTGTTTGGGATTAAAATGCCTTCAAATGAAAGCTGAAAGTCTGCATATTTAATACTAGCTGGGGTACCCGGTGCTACCCGGGTTAACCTGTTTTAGACATAAGCCAAATGCCAATCATTTTAATCAAAACAATTGCTCAACATTTGTTTTTGTAATGCTGATATCTTATAGTAGTTAATGGGCTAAAGTTTGTCCAGCAGAACTATAAGAGGTGGACTCCCCAAACTAAGTCGAAATACTTGGTTAAAAGACAAACACATTTGAAGTCCTTCATGCAGACTTTGTTTTGCAATCAAATTTATAACAAAATTACACACAAAAGGTAGGTAACAGTAAATGTAAATATGAATGTAAATATCAGTGAATCATAATTGAGGTTACATTGCAATTTTACAAACACAAAATGAATGTATTCAGACAGGAAGGCAAACTGGGTTGTACAGGACAGTCAAGTGCTTAACAGTTGAGAACATAAAGTAGTTGAAGGAAGGGATTAAATAAACATAGATGGCCTACACATATACAGGGCTGGAAATTTGAATCTGCCTGGTCATATCCACAGCCTCAGCCTAAGCATGTTGTGTTTTGCTGGTGGCTGTGGCTGTGCTGTGCTAAGTGTGCTGTAGAAAGGGATTAAATAAACAGAGATGGCCAACACATATACAGGGCTGTAAATTTGAATCTGCCTGGTCATACCTACAGCCAGCTATTTTGGAGGTAATTTTCAGTTCAACTTTTAAAAAATTGTACCAGTTTGTTCCCCATGTCATGAGGATTTTGAATATATAGAGTTTTAGGGCTACATATTATAGTTTGGGAGTTTATCCCGGACAGACAGAAAGATAGACAGAAGTGGCAGCATGAAAAGCACATGGTACAACACTGTATGGTCTTACATAAATAGCTTTTTGGGGGTAATTTTCAGTTCATCTTTTTAAAAAATGGTACCAGTTTGTTCCCCATGTCATGAGGATTCAGAATATATATAGTTTTTAGGGCTACATATTCTAGTTTGGAAGTTTATCCCAGACAGAAAGACAGACGTAGCCCTTTATGTACATAGCTTTAGTTTCATCACCAATACGTTGCAGTCAACAGCTAAAAATCATTCAGAACCCATGTTAATTTTAGCATGCAATTTTAATTTAGTGTTTAATGTTCTGACAGTGCAGAGCAAGTTAGTGCCATACGAGTCATGCTACAAATACATAAACCTGCATTTGATTCCTGCTCACCTATACGTATCTGTCTGTGTCCTTGGACAAGACACTTGTGAATCTGCACAAACCTCGGCTTGGGAAGTAACCTGTGATGGAATGGCATCCTGTCAAGGAAGAGTCATGGACTCATCTGTACACAAAGAAGAGATGGGCTCTTTTTCTTCATCGTCTTCTTCTCATTCACTTCTCTTCTCCTTCTCCCGTCTGTCTGTCTATTAGCAGGATTACATCAAAACTAGTGCACGGATTTTGACTAAATTTTCACCACAGGTAGATTTCCATGACGGCTCTCAGTTGTCCAGGTGATTTCCATAGTAGAGAAGCTTGAATCTTCGACTGGACTGTGGTTGCTTGACGCAAGGACGTTTCTCTTCAATCACAGAAGCTTCCTCAGCTAAAAATTCTTGCTCTGTAGTCTGACTTCTGTCTTGACTCTTGCAGAGAAGAATATAAAACAGAAGCCAACAAAGCTGGAGTTTTTTTTAACCTAACAGGCCCTCCTACCGAGAGGCCGACTGCTATAGGCTAGTGACTAAAACAATAGCTCTAATTAGCACCTTTTGTGCTCTAGGTAGCACCCTCCTAATGACAGGGCAGCTGTCCCTCCTATGATGGGATTGGAAGCCTCTCCTGATGGCTCCTTTGACGACCTCTCATGATGTACGTGAATGATCATTACCATGAACAAAAGACTGAAACTGCTTTGACCTGAGTACCCCATTGTAAACAGGGGACAAAGTGTGTCTGAGACCCCCTCCCCGGTTAAGGCTGGGTTTCAACTGTTTCACATAGAATGCTTCCTTGACACCTCTCTCAAACCATTTCTTCTCTCTGGCTAAGATTTTAACTTCCTTGTCCTCAAACGTGTGGTTAGTGTCTTTAAGGTGGAGATGAACTGCAGACTGAGGTCCATTTGCGCCCTCTCTGCGGTGCTGGTATAGCCTTTTGTGTAAAGGTTGCTTAGTCTCACCTATGTAGTGTTCATTACAGTTTTCCTGACATCTGATAGAATACACTACATTGCTCTGTTTGTAACTAGGGATCCTGTCCTTTGGGTGAACTAATTTCTGTCTCAAGGTGTTAACCAGTTTAAAGTAAACTGGGATTTTGTGCTGTCTGAAGATCCTCTGTAGTTTTTCCGCTACTCCTGCTAAATAAGGGAGAGACACTCCTCTTCTTCTTGTCTCCGTCTCCTGTCTATCTGGTCTCTTTGTTTTCTGGGACTTCTGCTCTTTGTCCAGGGACCATTGTGGGTACCCACATACTGTGAGGGCTTTCCGTACAAGTTTGTTCTTTAGCCCTTCCCTCTGCAGTTGTGGGCACCTGTAGGCTCTGTGTTGAAGAGTCCTGATCAAAAAAAACTCCAGCTTTTGTTGGCTTCTGGTTTATTCTTCTCTACAAGAGTCAAGACAGAAGTCAGACTACCAGAGCAAGAATTTAGCTGAGGAAGCTTCTGCGATTTGAAGCAAAATGTCCTCACGTCAAGCAACCCAGTCCAATCGAAGATTCAAGCTTCTCTACCACAGGTAGATATTAGGCCACGGAAGACTCCACTGAATTTTGGAGGTGATCCAGATTGGAAATCGTGGATTTCTCTTATTTTGTTCTAGTTTTGTGACTGAAACAATCTGTGGTATTTAGTTAAGTTTTACTCATGGACTTTTTTATAAAATGTTTGTTGCTTTCTTAAAATCTTCAAAGTGGTATTTTATCAAATACCAAGAAAATGTCTGTTTGAACTTTATTTCTGAGACAACATTTGGCAACATCTTGATGATATGAGGAATGTAATGCCATATTATCCCTGGAAAGACTGAAAAGGATCCTGATGGTCTCTGGCATAATATTGACCCACTTCTTCTTTTTATACATTCACTTTTTTACTGAAATACTAACAGTTTTTCTTGATGATTTCAGTGTTTTGATTAGAAGAGAATTAGTCACTAACACATCACTCACACACACAGCCTGTTTGCCAGTTTTCCATGAACAGCCAAGAGGTTTTCCTTTGATTTGGTTTGACGTGATCAGAACTTGAAGTTGAGGGGAGGAGCTCATCGGTCAAACCACCTGATTGGGTAAATGATTGCAATGTAAACCTGCACTGTCTCGGCCCCTTCAAGGCACACTGTTACCCACTCCTGCTCAAAGGTAACATCAGTATCTCATTTCAGAGGCAGTCACCTTTTATTCAGTTATTACAATCTGAATGTAGTCAGAGATAAATCGCCAGAACGCCAGTTGACATTAAAGCTGGTTTTGACTCCTGGAGGATTGTCATTTCTGATTGACCCAAAGAAGAGAATTGTTGGATATCAAATGACACAGAGGTTTTCTGAAGCACTGATGTGCATTATAGATTATAGATGTTGTCATTTTCACCCTTATTGGTGAGATATCTCAAGAACCAGTTGACCAATTTCATTCATATTTTGCATAAGCGTGTACTTGGGTGATCCCCAACACCAATCAGTTACGGTGACCTTGGGGTCAATTTCAAAGTCACAGCAAAATATTCAAGTTATTGCCATTTCCACTCTTGTTAGTGTGATATCTGAAGAACCAGTTGACCAATTTCATTCATATTTTGCATAAGCATGTACTTAGGTGATCCCCAACACCAGTTAGTTACACATTTGTGAGGACCGGGGCGATACGTCATCTCCTGATCATTCTTGTTAAATTAACTTATGCACCAACATTTGAATTTTTATGAAACATTAACTTTCTTTTTTTTAGCCCACCTGTTATAACTAGTTTTTTTTTACCAAATTTAATAAAAACATAAACCTTAGGTGTGGAGTGATCCCACAGTAGACATGAACAGAAGTAAACCAGGAGACATTACTGGAAAACTTAGGATTTTATTGATCTGACAATGCATAGTAACTTTAACACATCATTTTATTGTATTTATGCTTAACACACACATGCACACACACAGCAGAACACCTAGAAATAGAGTTTTTGAAGTTCAGACAGAGAATGAGAGCAGTTAACTGTGCAGGGAGATACAGGGCCCTGCGCGTTTGCATCATTGCTGGTGTGCTGGCTGATGGATCTATCTAATCCTTGTTTAAGTTGCTCGTAAGGAAGCTTCATTACTCTCAGCCCCCTGCAGATAGAGCTGTTTGCACTGCGCTTATGGGAGAGCACATACACATTGGGCAGTGTTAAAACACACAGACATCAGCAAAGTGCGCTGTAACCTTGCGGCATTATCTTGCCATCAAACAAACCACATTTTGACTTTCTAACATAGCAAAGTTCCTTGTTGACTCTGTGCAAGTATGAAACTGTTATTACATTTAAAAAATGAGAAATGCATATCAGTGTTTTTCCATAGGGTGCATACGGTGGAAAAACCAGAAGTGCTTAGAAATGCAAAAGCTATAGAGCCTCAAATGGCCATGTCGAGAACTATGGTTATTATTTTTGTTTTTTAAGGTGGAAATTTATTGTTAGAGCTTCTTTTGCATTCCCTCACAGTAAGTTTTGCACTCCGTCTTTTTAGTTTTCTCTTGCTAATTGTGTAGCTGTGCTTTTCCTTCAATAAGAATGCTATTTCTGGATATTTAACACTGAGTTGAAATTGCGGTTTTATGAGAACGTCCATTCCTTAGCATCGTGCATTAAGAGTGGCTAATTGCAGGCATAGACATTAAGCAATTTCAATGAGAGACTCACTTGTCCTATTGCTATCCTGACAGGTGCCATGTTCGGGGTTTGACTTAAGAAACAACATTGTTCTTCCTTGCATAACTTTTGTTAATATGAAATCTTCATGGCAAACTCCAGCTTCTGAGGGATGCCACTGAGTCTACACGCCTTCAGCGGTTCTGTATGTGTATATGAGGGATGTGATTCAGTAACAGAGGAATCCCTTTAGTGCCTGGATACCATAGTGTGAAGTGAATGAGAGTATATGAATCACTCTAGACAGGACTCCAATCCGGCGCCAGTTACTTCCTCAGTTTACAGCTGGGTGGACTGGGCAATGCAGGTGAAATGCACAGACAGGTAGCAGACCGGGAATTGAACCCTGGTCTGCATAGTGGTACCAACTCCTTATACCACTGGGCTACCCACTCCATAACATTTAAAAAGTGTTTCTGTAAAGAATTGTACATGCCAGCTGCGACTTGCACTATCATGTGTGTACAGTTAAAGAAATAGTTTAACATTTTTATATTATGGAAAGACTGTTTAGTCTTCTATGCGCAGCTTGGTGCATGCTGTTATTATGAAAGGTCATTCCTTGTGCATGTCTTGACCACCATCGGGCCTCATTCACTTACATATGTGCAGAAATGTTCTTCCTCTCTGCAAAAATAAGTGCGTGTGCAGAGCTACCGCCGGCATGTGTGTACCAGCCAGTTTTGTTTTCCGTACTTGTGCACATGACTGATTTTAAACAGACAGAAATTATATCATGAAAGTGACTATATATATGCAACTGTTGCTCGTGTCTTCTGTAATTAATGAGTGTGGTTCAGTCAGAACATAATTTTATTTTTAATGAAAACAGCATTAAAATCAAATTCTGATGCCAATTTAATTCCACTAAAAATTGTTGTGACTGATCAATTATATGCAAATAATCAGTTTAATGAAAAGCAAAAATGCTACATTGCAATATAAACATATGTCATTGTAAATTTATTCAATAATAGATTAGACAAATTCATAAATAAGCATAAATTACTTACTGATAGTCAGTATGCATTCAGAGCACATAGTTCAACATCACTTGCATTAATAGAATCAGTTGAGGAGATTACCAACGCCATAGACCACAAATTACATTCAGTTGGAATATTTATAGACCTTAAAAAGGCTTTTGATACAATTAATCATGACATATTAATCAATAAACTTGAACAGTATGGGATTAGGGGGTTGGTGTTGCACTGGGTGAGAAGCTACTTAAGTAACAGAAACAGTTTGTGAAGTTGGGGGAATATACATCATCATGCTTGGACAATGCTTGTGGCGTCCCACAGGGGTCAGTATTGGGTCCAAAACTGTTTCTAATTTATATAAATGATATTGTCAATGTTTCCAAAATATTAAAATTAGTATTATTTGCAGATGACACAAGCATTTTTTGTTCAGGGGGGGGATTTGCAGGAGTTACTGAGGAGGATCAGTATAGAAATGGGAAAATTGAAAATATGGTTTGACAGAAACAAATTATCATTTAAACTTAAGTAAAACAAAATACATGTTATTTGGCTATTGTAATACAGACATACAGGTTCAGTTACAAGTCGAGGGGGTAGATATTGAAAGGGTACATGAAAATAAGTTTCTGGGGGTGATAATAGATGATAAGATAAACTGGAAGACTCATATAAAACATATACAAAGTAAACTGTCAAGAAGCATTTCAGTTCTAAACAAAGCGAAACATATTCTGGACCACAACTCACTCTGCATTCTTTACTGCTCACTGGTTTTACCATATTTACAGTACTGTGCAGAGGTATGGGGTAATACTTATAAAGGTACAACACAATCACTATCAGTAATGCAGAAAAGAGCTATAAGAATTATTCATAATACTGGCTATAGAGATCATACAAATCCACTATTTTTTACAATCCAAATTCTTAAAATTCACAGACTTGGTTCATTTTCAAACAGTACAAATTGTGTATAAAGCAATAAACAATTTACTTCCAGCAAATATTAAAATATGTTTTTTAAACAGATCAGGGGATTACAGTCTGAGGGGGAAATTTAATTTAAAGCATCAGTGGGCACGAACAACATTAAAAGGTTTCTGTATTTCTGTCTGTGGGGTGAGGATGTGGAACAGATTGGGAGTGGGGCTCAAGCAATGTCCAAGCATGAACCAGTTCAAACAGCGGTACAAAAATATGTTTTTTTCTGGGTATAGGGAGGAGGAAGGGTAATGAGGGTTAGGGTGTTTTTGTTTTTTGCTTCGGCTTGTAAATATATAGTATTTTGTATGTAAGTAGGTATGTGTAGGTGTATATTTATGTTTGTGTATATATATGTGTATATATGTATATGTGTATATATGTGTATGTATGTGTGTATGTATATATATATGTGTATGTATATGTATATGTATATATATATATATATATATATTGATATCGGTTTAGGTGTGTAGGAATCTATGTGTATATGTGGCAAAGGGTATTACTGGTTGTGGGGAAGAAGGGGTAGGGATAAATAAGCTGATGCTTCACCCTACCCCTTTTCGGACATGTTGGGTACACAGTAGGAACTTTTTTGTTGTTGTCTTTACTGATCTATCTTGTAATTGTTGTTGTATCAAATGTTCGAAATAAACAGTTTTCATTCATTCATTCATTCATAAACTAATTAATCTAACTTAGTTGGTATAGTTGAGCATTTTAATGATGGCAACAAAAGATGAGGATGAAAAGAAGTCAAGTTCATCTTAAATTAATACATTTAGTCAGTGTATTAGTGAATTAAATTAATTTAATTATGATAAAGTAATACATTACTTTTTTTAAACAAATAGCATTAATATACTGTACATTTTATTAAAGTGGTGAGTTTTAATATTTTATAACTCGGCCATTATTATTTATGAGGACGTTCTGAATTTGTTCATAGAGTATAAGCAAATTTTGGGAATATTGATGAACCCCCAGGTTTGTGTGTAAAATGTGTGCATACGCTCTGTTTGTGAATGAGGCCTAATGTGACTGTATTTCTGCAGACTTGTTGACGTGCATGCTTTTTGTGCTTTAAGTACCCGTTTTATGGTAATCGTACATATAATCATACTTTTTTGAGCATGACACCTTGAAGTCAAAGGTTGACTGCATGTACCATATGTAAAAGATACCATTTGTCTGAAGTGAAATGCTTTTCCGCATCTCTCATTCTGTAGTTAAAGTCTATGCTTGTTGCCCTTTTTGCTAAGTTGCACATCCTCCACCCATGTCTGGATGTGATAAATGAGGGGAGAATGTGACATAATGGAATTTGAATCCTATAATCAATAGTTTCTCTCCTTCAGTGACAGATTGACAGCCCTGTCGCCAAATTACTTTGAGTCTCATCTCTTGCCTCCTGTTGATACGATCGAATAACATTCCATTAAGTCTGGCTGCTATTCCGTAAAATTAAGTCCTTTCATGGAATTATAAATTCCTGTAAAACAGATTAGTTTTTTCTTGGTTAGAACTTGAAGACAAGGAGCCAATTATGAAACAGTTTATGGCTTGATGTTTAATTACATAATAAAAAGAGGGTTTAATGAAAACTTGAATGAATATATTAATCTGTAAGTAGGTCAAATTAAAAAGTGATTAATGCTGAACCTTAAAGAGTAACAAAAGACCAGATATGTGCATTAAACAGTCAACAAATTAGATTGATTTAGATGATTCAAGTGTTTTATCAGTAGAAACTAGACATTGTGCTTGTGGTACCAGTGGTAATCCGCCTCCAGCTAACAGAACACTGATATTTCTGACATTTATTACACCTTTTTAACATAATGGAACATGAATAGAAAGGAAATTGAAGTAAGAAATTAAAGAAAAAAACAGACCATCCTTGACCTCAAGACTATCTCACCACAACACGAAATCCATTAACCACCACACATAGATACTACAGAGACACGTTTGGGGATGTGATCAGGACAGTCATATTATACAAATAATAAATGTTTTCGAGTCTCGTTGAGTGGAACATTCAATCTTTCACCTCATGAAATAGTCTTACCATTGCACAAATGTAAAAACATTCATTATTTGTTAAATATAACGCCTAAAATAGATCCTTGTCATTTGATATTTTATTCATTTATAAACAAGAGAAAAGGGACTTACACTGGTTCTTTCAGCTCAAGAGGTTCCAAACTGTCCAACACAAACTTTAAATAGCAGTCTAAACTAATCCAAAATTGTTCTCATTCAACTTGCAAAAACAGTCACATAGTTCAATAACAATCCTGGAGAGGTAGTCCGTACCAGATGCCATGCAAAAACAAACCCCGCCATGTTTGTTTTTAAGCTAAGCTCCGTCACCACTACTGGGAGTGCACCTTCCCCTTCATCTGCCTGATGGGAGGGTGACAAAAGTTTGTGACCTGTGTGGGAGGGATCGCCACTATCTTCCTTGCTTGCCTTAGAGCTCTGGAGGTGTACAGGTCCTGTAGGGATAGCAGATTCCAGTCGATCACCTCTGCTGCGTGGATGATATACTGCAGTCTGCTACTGCAGTGGCAGCTGTGTACCAGATGGTGATGAGGAGGAGATGATGGACTCAGTCATGGCAAAAATGGTGGGGGGGGTACCACTGCACACAGCGTAGTTATTCACAGGTTTACTTAAATAAACATACATTAATTGTGTCTGTAAATATGCACATGTGATTGTTATTCTTTTACCATTCTTATTGGTCAAGCTCCTGAAATAAATAAATAAAGCTTAATTGGGCAGCGCAGTCTCGTTTGAGGGTGAGCACTAAAGGGTTAAAATATGACGCGCAATGATCCTGCATCCGGGGACAGCCCTCATATGTCCTCATCAGAAACATCGCACTTTCTCTGAGAGTTTTGGGCAAATTACACAGCAAACAAAGCGAAAATGCAAAGAAAAAATGACGATGCAGTAGAAAGTGGACATGTGTTGCAGTTTGTTTATGACCCGGAGCTCAAACATATTGAGGCGGTTGTGCAGGTAAGAGACCGCAGCTACTGTGGCTAGGTCTGTAGGCTAAAACTTCCCGACATGACGTCTCCCATTTGCCTGGTCTTTCCTTCCCCACTGGAAACCAAAACAAGCCTTTCGCGCCTGCTTGGGTGATTGCAGACAAAAACAAAACTACATTATTTTTCCGTGTGAAGTGATGCTGTGTTTGTGTTGCACAATGGCAGTCTGTCCCCGTAAGTGGTCAAATCCCTCGATATCACATAGGGGTTCAGACAAGACTGCGCTGCCGTATTAGCATATTTTCTGGAGTATAAATCACATGACCCCTCAAACTTGTAATAAATCAATAAATAAATAAATACTCTGGAAATGTGGTAATTCCTATAAAAAAAATTGTAGATACACATTAATATGTTGTTGTGTGAGGGTTGTGGATGTGGACATGGAGTGCTTTCAGCTGTGCAGCATTTGAAACTCTAAAATTTTTAATTTCCTGGGGGGCGCCTGCTCTGCATGTTTTGTTTTTTTCTTTCCACTCTCCCTGCTCCACCCACAGCTACAGTAACTGACAGGTGTGCTCAGCCAATGAGGAGCTGGGAAACACCAGAGTTAAAATCATCAAGTATGAGTAGAGCTTTTAGACATGAGAACATGCAGGGCAAGTTCCCCCAGGAACTGATTTGGGTAATTCTGCTCTAAATTGACCGTAGGTGAGAGTGGAAGTCTAAATGTGTTTGTCTGTGTGTTTGTGGCCCTGTGATTGAGTGGAGGCCTGTCCAGGGTGTCCCTGCCTCTCGCTCAGTGACCACCAGGGAAAGTATTTGATTTGATTCCTGCTTCAATGAACTTTAGTTATTGAGTCTTCAATTTAAGTTTAGTCCTCTTCAAAGACTGAGTTTAATCATTCTCTCAGCACATTTTTGGATTTGTGTAATTATTTATATCTTATTTGTTGTTTTTCTGCCACCTAATTTGGATTTTTTTTCTCTCTCTCTCAGTTTGAGGTGCGGCTCCATCCAGAAGTGGGAGTGGGTGTCTTCTTCTGCAAGTCTCCCATCCTGTTCACCAGCATGGACTCCCAAAATTTCCTGGATATTTCTATTATCAGTTGTGTTTGTAGCATGGCCCAAGCAGAGGGTCATCTCTTTGAGTCTGGTCTGCTTGAGGTTTCTTCCTCGAATCATCAGAGGGAGTTTTTCTTACCACTGTCGCCTGTGTGCTTGCTCTAGGGGTTGGTAAGGTTAGACCTTACTTGTGTGAAGCGCCTTGAGGCAACTTTGTTGTGATTTGTAGTGCTAGTAGCTGCGCTAAGCTAGTAGCTTAGCGCAGCTACTAGCTCTTAGCCGGTTTAGCATGGCGGCTTCTCCTGTCTCTCCCGCACTTTTCTGCTGGGTGTGAAATGTTTAGTTATTCCTCGGCCTCCTTTAGCAGTAACGGTACTTGTAATAAGTGTAGCTTATTTGTAGCTTTGGAGGCCAGGCTGGGCGAATTGGAGACTCGGCTCCGCACCGTGGAAAATTCTACAGCTAGCCAGGCCCCTGTAGTCGGTGCGGACCAAGGTAGCTTAGCCGCCGTTAGTTCCCCTCTGGCAGATCCCGAGCAGCCGGGAAAGCAGGCCGACTGGGTGACTGTGAGGAGGAAGCGTAGTCCTAAACAGAAGCCCCGTGTACACCGCCAACCCGTTCACATTTCTAACCGTTGTTCCCCACTCGGTGACACACCCGCCGAGGATCAAACTCTGGTTATTGGCGACTCTGTTTTGAGAAATGTGAAGTTAGCGACACCAGCAACCATAGTCAATTGTCTTCCGGGGGCCAGAGCAGGCGACATTGAAGGAAATTTGAAACTGCTGGCTAAGGCTAAGCATAAATTTGGTAAGATTGTAATTCACGTCGGCAGTAATGACACCCGGTTACGCCAATCGGAGGTCACTAAAATTAACATTGAATTGGTGTGTAACTTTGCAAAAACAATGTCGGACTCTGTAGTTTTCTCTGGGCCCCTCCCCAATCGGACCGGGAGTGACATGTTTAGCCGCATGTTCTCCTTGAATTGCTGGCTGTCTGAGTGGTGTCCAAAAAATGAGGTGGGCTTCATAGATAATTGGCAAAGCTTCTGGGGAAAACCTGGTCTTGTTAGGAGAGATGGCATCCATCCCACTTTGGATGGAGCAGCTCTCATTTCTAGAAATCTGGCCAGTTTTCTTAAATCCTCCAAACCGTGACTATCCAGGGTTGGGACCAGGAAGCAGAGTTGTAGTCTTACACACCTCTCTGCAGCTTCTCTCCCCCTGCCATCCCCTCATTACCCCATCCCCGTAGAGACGGTGCCTGCTCCCAGACCACCAACAACCAGTAAAAATCTATTTAAGCATAAAAATTCAAAAAGAAAAAATAATATAGCACCTTCAACTGCACCACAGACTAAAACAGTTAAATGTGGTCTATTAAACATTAGGTCTCTCTCTTCTAAGTCCCTGTTGGTAAATGATATAATAATTGATCAACATATTGATTTATTCTGCCTTACAGAAACCTGGTTACAGCAGGATGAATATGTTAGTTTAAATGAGTCAACACCCCCGAGTCACACTAACTGTCAGAATGCTCGTAGCACGGGCCGAGGCGGAGGATTAGCAGCAATCTTCCATTCCAGCTTATTAATTAATCAAAAACCCAGACAGAGCTTTAATTAATTTGAAAGATTGACTCTTAGTCTTGTCCATCCAAATTGGAAGTCCCAAAAACCAGTTTTATTTGTTATTATCTATCGTCCACCTGGTCGTTACTGTGAGTTTCTCTGTGAATTTTCAGACCTTTTGTCTGACTTAGTGCTTAGCTCAGATAAGATAATTATAGTGGGCAATTTTAACATCCACACAGATGCTGAGAATGACAGCCTCAACACTGCATTTAATCTATTATTAGACTCTGTTGGCTTTGCTCAAAATGTAAATGAGTCCACCCACCACTTTAATCATATCTTAGATCTTGTTCTGACTTATGGTATGGAAATAGAAGACTTAACAGTATTCCCTGAAAACTCCCTTCTATCTGATCATTTCTTAATAACATTTACATTTACTCTGATGGACTACCCAGCAGTGGGGAATAAGTTTCATTACACTAGAAGTCTTTCAGAAAGCGCTGTAACTAGGTTTAAGGATATGATTCCTTCTTTATGTTCTCTAATGCCATATACCAACACAGTGCAGAGTAGCTACCTAAACTCTGTAAGTGAGATAGAGTATCTCGTCAATAGTTTTACATCCTCATTGAAGACAACTTTGGATGCTGTAGCTCCTCTGAAAAAGAGAGCTTTAAATCAGAACTGCCTGACTCCGTGGTATAACTCACAAACTCGTAGCTTAAAGCAGATAACCCGTAAGTTGGAGAGGAAATGGCGTCTCACTAATTTAGAAGATCTTCACTTAGCCTGGAAAAAGAGTCTGTTGCTCTATAAAAAAGCCCTCCGTAAAGCTAGGACATCTTTCTACTCATCACTAATTGAAGAAAATAAGAACAACCCCAGGTTTCTTTTCAGCACTGTAGCCAGGCTGACAAAGAGTCAGAGCTCTATTGAGCTGAGTATTCCATTAACTTTAACTAGTAATGACTTCATGACTTTCTTTACTAACAAAATTTTAACTATTAGAGAAAAAATTACTCATAACCATCCCAAAGACGTATCGTTATCTTTGGCTGCTTTCAGTGATGCCGGTATTTGGTTAGACTCTTTCTCTCAGATTGTTCTGTCTGAGTTATTTTCATTAGTTACTTCATCCAAACCATCAACATGTCTATTAGACCCCATTCCTACCAGGCTGCTCAAGGAACCCCTACCATTATTTAATGCTTCGATCTTAAATATGATCAAGCTATCTTTGTTAGTTGGCTATGTACCACAGGCTTTTAAGGTGGCAGTAATTAAACCATTACTTAAAAAGCCATCACTTGACCCAGCTATCTTAGCTAATTATAGGCCAATCTCCAACCTTCCTTTTCTCTCAAAAATTCTTGAAAGGGTAGTTGTAAAACAGCTAACTGATCATCTGCAGAGGAATGGTCTATTTGAAGAGTTTCAGTCAGGTTTTAGAATTCATCATAGTACAGAAACAGCATTAGTGAAGGTTACAAATGATCTTCTTATGGCCTCGGACAGTGGACTCATCTCTGTGCTTGTTCTGTTCGACCTCAGTGCTGCTTTTGATACTGTTGACCATAAAATTTTATTACAGAGATTAGAGCATGCCATAGGTATTAAAGGCACTGCACTGCGGTGGTTTGAATCATATTTGTCTAATAGATTACAATTTGTTCATGTAAATGGGGAATCTTCTTCACAGACTAAAGTTAATTATGGAGTTCCAAAAGGTTCTGTGCTAGGACCAATTTTATTCACTTTATACATGCTTCCCTTAGGCAGTATTATTAGACGGTATTGCTTAAATTTTCATTGTTACGCAGATGATACCCAGCTTTATCTATCCATGAAGCCAGAGGACACACACCAATTAGCTAAACTGCAGGATTGTCTTACAGACATAAAGACATGGATGACCTCTAATTTCCTGCTTTTAAACTCAGATAAAACTGAAGTTATTGTACTTGGCCCCACAAATCTTAGAAACATGGTGTCTAACCAGATCCTTACTCTGGATGGCATTACCCCGACCTCTAGTAATACTGTGAGAAATCTTGGAGTCATTTTTGATCAGGATATGTCATTCAAAGCGCATATTAAACAAATATGTAGAACTGCTTTTTTGCATTTACGCAATATCTCTAAAATCAGAAAGGTCTTGTCTCAGAGTGATGCTGAAAAACTAATTCATGCATTTATTTCCTCTAGGCTGGACTATTGTAATTCATTATTATCAGGTTGTCCTAAAAGTTCCCTAAAAAGCCTTCAGTTAATTCAAAATGCTGCAGCTAGAGTACTAACGGGGACTAGAAGGAGAGAGCATATCTCACCCATATTGGCCTCTCTTCATTGGCTTCCTGTTAATTCTAGAATAGAATTTAAAATTCTTCTTCTTACTTATAAGGTTTTGAATAATCAGGTCCCATCTTATCTTAGGGACCTCGTAGTACCATATCACCCCAATAGAGCGCTTCGCTCTCAGACTGCAGGCTTACTTGTAGTTCCTAGGGTTTGTAAGAGTAGAATGGGAGGCAGAGCCTTCAACTTTCAGGCTCCTCTCCTGTGGAACCAGCTCCCAAGTCAGATCAGGGAGACAGACACCCTCTCTACTTTTAAGATTAGGCTTAAAAGTTTCCTTTTTGCTAAAGCTTATAGTTAGGGCTGGATCAGGTGACCCTGAACCATCCCTTAGTTATGCTGCTATAGACTTAGACTGCTGGGGGGTTCCCATGATGCACTGAGTGTTTCTTTCTCTTTTTGCTCTGTATGCACCACTCTGCATTTAATCATTAGTGATTGATCTCTGCTCCCCTCCACAGCATGTCTTTTTCCTGGTTCTCTCCCTCAGCCCCAACCAGTCCCAGCAGAAGACTGCCCCTCCCTGAGCCTGGTTCTGCTGGAGGTTTCTTCCTGTTAAAAGGGAGTTTTTCCTTCCCACTGTAGCCAAGTGCTTGCTCACAGGGGGTCGTTTTGACCGTTGGGGTTTTACATAATTATTGTATGGCCTTGCCTTACAATATAAAGCGCCTTGGGGCAACTGTTTGTTGTGATTTGGCGCTATATAAAAAATTGATTGATTGATTGATTGATTTGGCACTATATAAATGAAACTAAATTGAAATTGAATTAAATTGAAATATTGGAGACTCTCACTCTGACTTTTTTAGCTCCTGTCTCATATAACCAAATATCAGGTTTGGACTGAATCCCTGTAGTAAATAAATTACATTAGAGAACAGTTTGCAAATATGAATTTAAATACAAAACACAATAGAAACACCAGACATACTGAGCAAAACTGGCTACTACTGTTCCTCTCCTTCTCATTTCCAACCTCTGTCTTCCTGTTACCCGACCCCCGAGTGAGGAGGACGATGATCCAGTGATCCTGTGCACACTTCCGCCGAGTATGCTCCCATTCTGAGTTTGTGGACTTTTGAGAACAGTGAACTCTCTTTTGTTGTGGTGTTGTTAAGCACAGACTACAAACAGAAATAGAACCCACACAAAAAGTAAATTGGTTCCACACGGTGCACAGGGAAGGACAAACACTAGGCTGAGGGGGCTGGTGAGCGTGGCTGGGCTGGAGGAAAAGGGAGAAAAAACACTGGGGATAAAAAGGAGTAACAAAAACACAGAATACATCCAAGTCACGACAGTTCTGACTGAGAGAATGTGACAGAAAAATTCCCTCCTCTCTTTTCTTCTTTCTTCTCTGGCGGTGTGTCACACACTGCTCGCCATCCGCAAGTAGGGTGCGGTACACTGATCTACTGGCAGTGTACAGGGGGCAAAAGCCCACGTGATTTATTATGTCAATTTGAAAATATTTTTTGTTCAGTGGATTACAGACATTTAACAACATATGTTTGTGAAAAGAATTACTGGTGATCAGCTCTGTGATTATATTATAGTTTTAGTCAGCCTCTGCTGGTAGCAAATCACAATAATTTTGTACTGTTTGCTTGAACACAGCTGACTAATGAAATAATGCTTTTGTTTTTATTTGTTAATGTGTGATGCATATGCATGGTTTTGTCTCAACAGACAATTGACTGTAACAAAGTGTGCCTGTCCGAGCTGGAGTTTGTGTCCGATTTCTGCCTGAAGATAACGAACAGCACAGAATGCACAGTAAGTAACAAATGTAACGCAATGCTAAACATAGGAAACAGAATGTGACCTTTTGCCCTCTTAAAATAGGTCAAGGATAGCCATCTTTGAGCTTGTCCAAGTCTGTGTCCCAAGAATGTTCTCTGTGAATTTGAAGATCCTGGCACTAACAGGACTGGTCTTACGCTGAACACAGATAGATGCAAGGCCTTCGCAATACCCGATGACTATATTTTGGCCTTGGTTGAAAAAGATCTGTGCACTCTACACACATCCACAGCTACATAAGTGTGTTGTGCACATGTTTATACTACTGTTGTGGGGCATGATCTTGTTAAATCAGCCTCACTTTGCCAAGCTTCTTTCCAACCTTAATTAATGCAGATTCTCATTAAAGCTTCTCATTGGTTACAGTCCGACAGTTATTAGAACAGGTTTTTTGATGACAAACATGCTTGAAGGCAATTGATCAGTTTTTTGTTCTACTATTTAAAGAGCATAAATTTACAGTATTGTCTAGAACAGCTGATCATCATTCCAACAAATCACTATTTGTGGTGTCATATGTCAGGGATGTGCTCAAAAATACAATTGCAGATGTAGTATAGACCTTGTTCCCAGTTATGGAGCAACAATGTGGATTCAAGGTGGGTTTGGTGCTCAGATCTCAGCGAGGTACAACCCCAATTCCAATGAAGTTGGGCCATTGTGTAAAATGTAAATAAAAACAGAATACAATGATTTGCAAATATTTGCTCATTTTGAAATGGATGCCTCCGCGATCGACCAGTAGATCGCGATCGACGTAATGAGCACCCATGCCAATGGGAGGGTTCTTCCTGCTGCCAGTACAAGGCGTGCATCGCCTCCAGTAGCCTGGAAGAGGATTTACACCAACATTTTGACCAAGGAACATGTTATGGAAAAGCATTTAGGTGACCTGGCTCCTCATCAAAATGATCTGGAGCATTTTCAGATGCATCCAGTTGATTGATTCCGATCTGCGCAGGATGAGTGCTTGACCCATCAGTTTGAGCCAGAAACAAAGAAACAATGCAGTGGAAACACCAATTCATACTTCAGCTGAAGAAGGCCATGGACATTTACCAAAAAATCCAAAAACCGCATTGGATTTTTGGTTTCAAAGCAGATTATTGTTGTATACCTCTATCCAAGTTACCAAACCATAACTGGTAACTTTCTGAAGCAGCTGCATGAAGTCATCAAGATGCAACACCCAGGAAAGTTTAAGAAAGTTGCCTTGTTTTATGAGAACAACACTGTTTTCTTCAAATCTGACATTCCCATGTTCACTTTGTGTGGCCATGGGTTCCAACTCAGTCAGCGTCCATTATTGTCCAATGACAGGTTTCATAAGATAAGATAATTATAGTGGGCGATTTTAACATCCACACAGATGCTGAGAATGACAGCCTCAACACTGCATTTAATCTATTATTAGACTCAATTGGCTTTGCTCAAAATGTAAATGAGTCCACCCACCACTTTAATCATATCTTAGATCTTGTTCTCACTTATGGTATGGAAATTGAAGACTTAACAGTATTCCCTGAAAACTCCCTTCTGTCTGATCATTTCTTAATAACATTTACTCTGATGGACTACCCAGCAGTGGGGAATAAGTTTCATTACACTAGAAGTCTTTCAGAAATAGCTGTAACTAGGTTTAAGGATATGATTCCTACTTTATGTTCTCTAATGCCATATACCAACACAGTGCAGAGTAGCTACCTAAACTCTGTGAGATAGAGTATCTCGTCAATAGTTTTACATCCTCATTGAAGACAACTTTGGATGCTGTAGCTCCTCTGAAAAAGAGAGCTTTAAATCAGAAGTGCCTGACTCCGTAGTATAACTCACAAACTCGCAGCTTAAAGCAGATAACCCGTACGTTGGAGAGGAAATGGCGTCTCACTAATTTAGAAGATCTTCACTTAGCCTGGAAAAAGAGTCTGTTGCTCTATAAAAAAGCCCTCCGTAAAGCTAGGACATCTTACTACTCATCACTAATTGAAGAAAATAAGAACAACCCCAGGTTTCTTTTCAGCACTGTAGCCAGGCTGACAAAGAGTCAGAGCTCTATTGAGCCGAGTATTCCTTTAACTTTAACTAGTAATGACTTCATGACTTTCTTTGCTTTCTTTTAACTATTGGTTAGACTCTTTCTCTCCGATTGTTCTGTCTGAGTTATTTTCATTAGTTACTTGCTCCAAACCATCAACATGTCTATTAGACCCCATTCCTACCAGGCTGCTCAAGGAAGCCCTACCATTAATTAATGCTTCGATCTTAAATATGATCAATCTATCTTTATTAGTTGGATAAGTACCACAGGCTTTTAAGGTGGCAGTAATTAAACCATTACTTAAAAAGCCATCACTTGACCCAGCTATCTTAGCTAATTATAGGCCAATCTCCAACCTTCCTTTTCTCTCAAAAATTCTTGAAAGGGTAGTTGTAAAACAGCTAACTGATCATCTGCAGAGGAATGGTCTATTTGAAGAGTTTCAGTCAGGTTTTAGAATTCATCATAGTACAGAAACAGCATTAGTGAAGGTTACAAATGATCTTCTTATGGCCTCAGACAGTGGACTCATCTCTGTGCTTGTTCTGTTAGACCTCAGTGCTGCTTTTGATACTGTTGACCATAAAATTTTATTACAGAGATTAGAGCATGCCATAGGTATTAAAGGCACTGCGCTGCAGTGGTTTGAATCATATTTATCTAATATATTACAATTTGTTCATGTAAATGGGGAATCTTCTTCACAGACTAAGGTTAATTATGGAGTTCCACAAGGTTCTGTGCTAGGACCAATTTTATTCACTTTATACATGTTTCCCTTAGGCAGTATTATTAGACGGCATTGCTTAAATTTTCATTGTTACGCAGATGATACCCAGCTTTATCTATCCATGAAGCCAGAGGACACACACCAATTAGCTAAACTGCAGGATTGTCTTACAGACATAAAGACATGGATGACCTCTAATTTCCTGCTTTTAAACTCAGATAAAACTGAAGTTATTGTACTTGGCCCCACAAATCTTAGAAACATGGTGTCTAACCAGATCCTTACTCTGGATGGCATTACCCTGACCTCTAGTAATACTGTGAGAAATCTTGGAGTCATTTTTGATCAGGATATGTCATTCAATGCACATATTAAACAAATATGTAGGACTCTATCTCTAAAATTAGAAAGGTCTTGTCTCAGAGTGATGCTGAAAAACTAATTCATGCATTTATTTCCTCTAGGCTGGACTATTGTAATTCATTATTATCAGGTTGTCCTAAAAGTTCCCTGAAAAGCCTTCAGTTAATTCAAAATGCTGCAGCTAGAGTACTAACGGGGACTAGAAGGAGAGAGCATATCTCACCCATATTGGCCTCTCTTCATTGGCTTCCTGTTAATTCTAGAATAGAATTTAAAATTCTTCTTCTTACTTATAAGGTTTTGAATAATCAGGTCCCATCTTATCTTAGGGACCTCATAGTACCATATCACCCCAATAGAGCGCTTCGCTCTCAGACTGCAGGCTTACTTGTAGTTCCTAGGGTTTGTAAGAGTAGAATGGGAGGCAGAGCCTTCAGCTTTCAGGCTCCTCTCCTGTGGAACCAGCTCCCAATTCAGATCAGGGAGACAGACACCCTCTCTACTTTTAAGATTAGGCTTAAAACTTTCCTTTTTGCTAAAGCTTATAGTTAGGGCTGGATCAGGTGACCCTGAACCATCCCTTAGTTATGCTGCTATAGACTTAGACTGCTGGGGGGTTCCCATGATGCACTGAGTGTTTCTTTCTCTTTTTGCTCTGTATGCACCACTCTGCATTTAATCATTAGTGATTGATCTCTGCTCTCCTCCACAGCATGTCTTTTTCCTGGTTCTCTCCCTCAGCCCCAACCAGTCCCAGCAGAAGACTGCCCCTCCCTGAGCCTGGTTCTGCTGGAGGTTTCTTCCTGTTAAAAGGGAGTTTTTCCTTCCCACTGTTGCCAAGTGCTTGCTCACAGGGGGTCGTTTTGACCGTTGGGGTTTTTCTGTAATTATTGTATGGCCTTGCCTTACAATATAAGACGCCTTGGGGCAACTGTTTGTTGTGATTTGATTGATTTGATTTGATCTGTGAATCAGTTTCCTGGAAGACATTTTCAAGATTCTGTCATTCCTGCTGTCATATTGATGAATATTTTGATGATGAGGATGAAACCTTCTAAGAACTTTCCTTCGAGGTGTTTATATTGTGAAGAACCACATTCAAGAAGAGCTTCATGCTTTGAAAATTTCATGCAACCCATTTGTAGAGTTTGTAAAAGAAACGAGTCAAAGACAAAAAGCACAAAATGTTTCTTTACATTGAGGGGAGTAGGATAAGCAGCTAAATAGATTTAAAGCATGCATCCTCAGTGAGGGTCAGCCGCCGGCACCTAAGTATGGAGAATGGTTTATGAGTCTATTTGCAGAGGCGCTAGAAGCTCCCATCACCCTCCAGCTCCCCTGAACATGCACATTTTGCTCTGTGGTTATAGCAGCACCCCGCTGACTGCAGAGCAGCCTCGCCACTGCAGGCTGTGACGCTCTGCATTGTGAGAAGTGTTCTGTCATTTAAAAGAAAAAAAAAAATCCCATTATGTTGGATGAGCTTTGTGTTGTGCTGCAGAGCTACTGCATTGTCTGGTGTATTGGGTTAATGGACAATCAATAGCTGGTTATTATCTGGCCTGTGCTCCCTGGGTACATCATGTGGATTTAATGGGATTTGTAAACATCCTCTTATTTTTCCTGTCGCCTCTGCTCTGTAATTGAAAACGTCCAGTTTCTATTTCTAGGCTGGCGTAGACTTTAGTTCGACAGAATTTTTATAGAAACCACTTTTAGAAATTGTGTCAGGAACCATGCAAAAAGGCACGAGGTCAAAGGTGTTAAATGGAAATAAGTTCTTATTTGAGTCAAATTAATCAACGGTTTTACAGAAAAAACAGGTGCAACATATCCAGATACAACAAAATTTTCAATTTCAGTTTATTAATTTATATAGCGCCATCTCAGGACAGAGTCGCCCCAAGGCGCTTCACATAACACACAATTTATAACAGAGCAAATTAAAATCAAAAAGGGCTCAATAAAATGTAAAACAGTAGAATAAAAAGACAGGCAAACATAAAAACAGAGTAAATTAATGATAAGACAGTCTAAAAAAATGAGTCTTCAGTCTTGATTTAAAAATCTCCACCGTGTCGGACTGCCTTACAGCTGCAGGTAGATCGTTCCAGAGAGTAGGGCCACGGTAGGAGAAGGCTCTATACCCCACAGACTTCTTATTCACCCTGGAACACACAGAAGCCCTGCACCCTGTGAACGCAAGGGCTGCGCCGGTACGTAGGGCTTGACCAAGTCCGCCAGGTAGGAAGGAGCCAGTCCATGAAAAAGTTTATAGACCAGCAACAGGACTTTAAAATCCAATCTGACAAACTGAACTTTAAATGTAGCTGCAATAAGCGTAGAGCCCCGCTGACCCAGAAGTGGTGCTCCTATGGCCAAGACAGGTATCAGGTACTTGTAAGAGTCATTTTGGATAATATTTAGTACCAGTAGCTTTGTGGTCAGTGAACACAGCAGTTTAGCATTTGTAAGAGATTTGTTCTGGCTCCTACTTTTTTTAAGTGCTTGCTTAGACTGAGTGTTCAGTAATGTCATGGAGTCCAGATTTTATAATGCAGATCTCTGCATACATCAGATCTTTGGAAGATCTTTGCTTTCAATAAATTCCTGGACTCACCCATTGCATTTGGCTGGCTGTGGTGAAATTGTTGACTTTGAGAGATTCACTTATCTTGGCAGTGATCCTCATGTCTCTGGGTCCTCACGCCTTGAACTTGAGAGACATATGAGAAGAACCTATATCGGCATGAGGTCCCTGGCAGTGCTGATATCGATACAGGACACAAAAGTCCAAGTCTTTAACTTGTTTTTCTTGATTACAACCGGAATGGCTTTGTGTCAGATGACCGGTTACTTTGTTAGACTAAGATGATAAGTATCACTTGCATAGTGGGGAAAGGTCCACTACAATGTTTTGGTCATATTGCATGTTTTTCTGTGTGTGAATCTGTAGGCATTTGCCTCACTGAAAGGCCCCCTGTCTGTGACATTTTACATTTTACTTACCTTGTGTTAGATAGATGGGTGCTTTCTAGAGAACCAGTTGTCTGCCTGGATGATTGCTGTCCAGGTCCTGGGGCAGTTTCATGTGGTGGATGCTACTTGACCTGACCTGTGCAGAAGACATTGTTCTTTTTCCTCAAGTGTCCAGGTAATTTGACACAGTATTCACAAAAGGCTTATCATCTTTATATAATTAAAACAAAAAAAATTAATTAAATGGCGTTAATTGGTAGCACACTTAGCAGCCAGTCTGCTCTGTGTCAGCCTGATCCCATCTGATCTCAGAAGCTAAGCAGTGTCGGGCCTGGTTAGTACTTGGATGGGAGACTTCTTTGGAACACCAGCGGCTGTGTGTGTCCTTCTCCAGGTAAAACTGGAGTTGTGTCAGGAAGGGTATCCATCCAGTGTGAAACTTGTGCCAAATTAGATTAGATTAGATAGAACTTTATTAATCCCTTGGGAAGAGTCCCTCTGGGAAATTGAGGTTCCAGCAGCATTGTACAGCAGCACACAGAGTATCAAAAATTAAAGTATAAAACAGTTAGCAATTGTAAATATAAATACACAAATATAAATACCAGAAATACTGCTCACTCACTGCTGGCTTACTGGCTACTGCTGTTCCTCTCCTTCCCGTCCACTGTCTTCCTGTTACTCCTTCATACCATTGCGGATCTGGCTGTATCCAGTGTGGTGAGCCCGAAAAACGGGAGCAGTGGAAAGGACAACAACCACAATTGACAGCACACTTCAGAGCGAAATTCCACGATAGATGCAAGGAAAGATAAGCAACAAAGACATCTGGGATCAGGAATGGAACAAGACACATTACCGACCACAAGTTTAATTTAATTTAATTAGCTTATAATGCGCCAAATCACAGCAAAAGCCGTCTCAAGGCGCCTTACATAAAACAAGTCAACATAAAATTGAATAGATAATTAAAAATGAATAAAAAAATTCAGATACATAAATAAAAACATAAGTAAAAGAATAAAACAAATAAAATAAAAACTATCCATAAGAAAGAGAATAAAAATAGGTTTTGAGTCTTGACTTAAAAAGGTCCACAGACTCAGACTGCCTCACAGTCGCAGGAAGACTGTTCCACAGGGTGGGTGCACGATACGAAAAGGCTCTTTGACCTGCTGACTTCTTCTTCACCCTGGGAACACAGAGAAGTCCCGCATCCTGCGACCGCAAAGCCCGGGCCGGCACGTAGAGTTCCAGCAGATCAGCCAGATAAGATGGCGCCAGTCCATGAACTACCTTATGTAAGTCAATAAAAAAACCTTAAAATCTGCTCTCACAGAGACAGGGAGCCAGTGCAAAGATGCCAAAATGGGTGTGATATGTTCAGACCTTCTGCTACGTGTCAGAAGTCTGGCGGCAGCATTCTGAACCAGCTGAACCAAGGTGTTGTATCTGGTAACTGCCTTAACCCTGAGGCCATCACTGCCCCAAATAGGTTATTGACCTGGAGAAGGGCGATCTTGACCAGGAAGATACTGATCTGTATTGGTTGCATGAACAGTTGAGGTTCAGAGGTGTGAAGGGTAAACCGCTTCTGGACTAGTGCTCACAGATCATTGAGGGAAGTGCTGCTGTGATGGACCGCCTGCTTTTGTTCTCCTGTCGACAGTCCATTCATCAGCTCAGCCTGCCTAACCTTGCATTAAATGAACAGCACAACCCCTACATCTGCGCCGTTCACACGCGCGACAAATCCTCCTGCCTTCTTTCCTTACCCACACTCAGCTCCTTGTACACATCATGTCTGGCTTAGTAAACCTTGAGGCTACATACATCATAGATTCTATGAAAATTCTGTTAAGTATTGGATTAAAAATCTCACAGGACATTCATATCCTTGCCCTCTGTTAGCCTCACAACTCTGCTGCAGTCACGATTCATTTGTCTGAACCGTAAAACAGGTCGCAGAAAAGCCTCATCACTCCCTAAAGGCTGAAAATGATGTACGCTGATGGCAAAGCAGGGGAGAAACCGATTCTGATTGTAATTAATCATAACACTGCTGTCTCATTGCTGCTGATGTAACTACTGTAGAATCTCCACAATTTATCTCTTACCTGCTTTCAGTCAGATTTAAGTAGTATGGGAGGAAAATGGCCTTCTGGGCTGACAAGGTAGGCACTCATCAACCTCAAGGACAGATTTCAGTGCATCGGCGGGGAAAAATGGTCAAGAAAAAAGTTGTTAAACTCCCCACATTGTTCAACACTAATGTATCAGGTAAGTGTCAATTCAGTTCAGTCTAATTTCATTTATATAGTGCCAAATCTCAACAATGCTTCTTCAAGGTACTTCACACAAGTAAGGTCTAACCTTTCCAACCCCTAGAGCAAGTGGTAAGGACAAGCTTCCTCTGATAATTTGAGGAAGGATCCTCAAGCAGGCCAGACTCAAAAGGGTGACCATCTGCTTGTCTTAAACCTATAGCTGTCCTCCCCTTTAATGAGGCCTCCCCACCAGCGTACACATTTAGTCACATCCCTCATGATACGAAGCAAGGCGGGGGTGTTGCTCTTATTTATAAATCTAGGTGTAGTTTATTAGCTGTTGGCAGTCACAGATATAATTCATTTGAACATCTGATTTTCTGCTCTACCCATGATGCTATGTATTGCCAAGGTAAGAAGAATAAAAATCAGGCGTAAAACATGTGCCAAAATCAGCATGGAGATCCACCTTGGATCTGCTGTGGCAACCCCAAGTGAAAACAAGGGAGCAGCCAAAGGGACTTACATATAGACCCCCTGGCCCATACTCTGAATTCCTAGATGAATTTGGTGCATTCATCTCTAACTTGTCATCTAGTGCAGACTTTAACATTCATATAAATAAGCCTTCTGATCCCCTCTGCAAATCATTTATGGAAATTATGGGTGTATTAGGATTCCAGCAATGCATTCAAGATTCGACGCACATTAGTGAAAATACCCTGGATTTGGTTCTCACCTGTGGTATTGCTGTCATGAATATTGACATCATGCCTCTTGCATCAGTGGTCTCTAATCACTCACTTATTAAGTTTACAGTTTTGCTGCCGTGTTTAGTGGAACAACAGCCTTATTTATCACTGTGGTGACGCATCAACTCCTCAACTAAGACTGAACTTGAAGCTACCTGCCTGATGTCTTAGCTTCACATTTGGAAAATGCCCAATCACTAGACTGTCTTGTGGATAGTATAAATTCAGTGCTCAAAACTACACTCAACATGACTGTGCCACCTATATTAAAACCACGCCCCCCCAAAACACAGTCACCTTGGTTCAGTGATTGTGTGACCTCAAGCATAAGGCTTGAGGTCACCTTGCGTGGCGTGATGCTATCTTAGTTGTTATTTATTATTTGTTATTTATTATTTTTTTCAAAAACCATATGGATTTGAATCACGTGTGATTACATCAGACATGCTAGAACCCTCGTGGGCATGCGAGAGTTTTTTCACGCCTGTCGGTTACGTCATTCGCCTGTGGGCAGTCTTTGAGTGAGGAGTCGCCCACCCTCTCGTCGATTTTTTCATTGTTTAGGAATGGCTCAGAGACTGCTGCTTTGTTTGATAAAATTTTTTCAAAACTGTAAGGCACAACTGAGTGGACACCATTCGATAAATTCAGCTGGTTTTCGGTAAAAATTTTAACGGCTGATGAGAGATTTTGGTCTGATAGTGTCGCCGTAAGGACGGCCCACGGTGCCTGACGGCAATCTGCGCTTTGAGGTGGCAGCGTCTCGCCGTTTCAAGTTGAAAACTTCCACATTTCAGACTCTGTTGACCCAGGAAGTCGTCAGAGAACAGAGAACTTTCAGAAGAAGTCGGCATGAGGAGTTTATTCGGACATTCCATTGTTAACGGACATTTTGTAATGAAAGAACGTGCGGGCAGAGTCGCATGTCGGGCCGGACCCGACCGCGGGGGGCCGCAACAGGAAAAACACCTCCGTTGGAAACCTTAACGGGCAAGTTGGAACATGCCCAAGCTGTTAAACAATTTCTCAGTTACTCACTTGTTGAAAGCCATCAAAAGCCGCCTGAATTTTACAAATGGTTTTCAACACGGAGGTGTTTTTCCTGCGGCGCACACAGATTCGCCGAGTCGTCACGGAAACGACTCGGCGAATTTGCGCGCACGTCTTTCATTACAAAATGTCCTTAAACAGTGGAATGTCCGCATAAAGTCCTCATGCCGGCCTCTTCTGAATCTTCTCTGTTCTCTCACGACGTCCTGGGTGAATTAAGCCTTAACTTAGGATGTTTTCAGGTCGAAAACAGGCCGACGATGGTGCCTGGAAGCGCTGCGCGACGTCCCGCTCCGTGGGAAGTCCTTACACCAACAGAAACACCCCATAATCTCTCATCAGCTGTTAAACTTTTCACCGAAAACCAGCTTAATTTCTCGAATAGTGTCCACTTGGATATTCCTCACAGGTCCAGAAAAAATTATGATAAAGCAACGCGCGCCGTCTCGAGCAGCGTGTGAAACAAAGGAATTCAGCCGAGAGGGCGGGACCACATCTCACTCAAGGCCTGCCCACAGGGAAATGACGTCACCGATACGCATGAAAAAACTCACGCATGCTCACGAGGGTTCAAGCATGATTGGTGTAATCGCACGTCATTCAAATCCATATAGTTTTTAAAAAAAATAAAAAGGTAGGATACTTTTCTGATAGACCTCGTATACATGGACAACCACTTGTAAGTTGCTCTCCTTTTACATCGCAAAATTTCTTGGATTACTTCAAGAACAAAATAGACGACATTAGGTTAAACATATCCCAGCATGCCTTAACCCATACACTACACCCTCCTATTGAGGTGGGTGCCATTACTGAGGTATTACCTAGACTTACAGAATTTGATAGTAGCTCACTCAGCGTGCTGATGAAACTCGGAGCGTCTACAAAAAGCACAACCTGCTTATTTGATCCTATACCAACAAAACTGTTCCAGGACTGTGGCCCATTCTTGGGCCGACTGTGCTGGAAGTTATTAATTTCTCATTAACTTCTGGATCTGTTCCTAAATGTTTCAAATCTGCAGTGATTAAACCATTACTTAAGCACAGTGTCGCCCACAGGTTGGACATTGGTGGTCGGATGTCAGGATGCGAGATGATGCAGCCCTGTGACGTTTCTTTCTTGCAGCCTCGAGTCATTGTTATCTGTCTTCTTCGAAGGCTTTCACTCCACTGTAGATCAAAGATCTCAAGGCCCCTCTGTCTGCAGCTGCTGTTTCCAGGTCACAAGGTTTGAGTTCGCACCACTTGAGATTGTTTTTCAGGGTATCTTTGAACCTCAGCTTTGGTCTTCCAGTTTTTCTTGTGCCCTCTCTCAGCTCACTTTTTGGATAACGTGGCTGGTCCAGCAGAGTTGGGCTTGGATCAGCACTGCCTCAATGCTTTTTGACTCTGCCCTTGCCAGAACCTCCAGGTTGTACACTCTGTCCTGCCAGCAGATGCACTTGATTGCACGTAGCAACCTTGTGTGGAATTGTTCAAGTTGTTTGATGTGTCACCAGTATAAAGGCCATGTTTCGCATCCATACAGGAGTGTCGACTGGACAACAGCTTTGTAAATCTTTAGTTTGGTGGTCAGTCGAATGCCCTTCTGCTGGAGTACCTTCACTCTGAGACGGCCTAGTGCTTGGCTTGCTTTCTGAATCTTAGAGGTGATTTCGTTGTCCAGTGAACCATCTGGGGAGATTGTGCTGCCCAAGTACTTAAAGTTTTCAACACATTTCAGTTCTACTCCATCAATGGTGATGTCTGGTTGGGGCTTGATGGTGTTTGGGCCTGGCTGAAGCAAGACCTCTGTCTTCCTCAGGCTGAAGAGTCTGTACGCCTTGGCGAAGTGGTCGATGATGACTTGGAGATGGTTTTCCTTGTGTGCCACTAAGGCATGGTCATCCATAAAGAAGGCTTTGACAATGAATTTTTCTTTGATTTTTGTCTTGGCTGATAGGCGGAGGAGGTCAAACACTGAGCCATCAATTCTGTACTTGATGTACACACCCAGATCAGGGTTTTTCACAATGTGATGGAGGACTTGAGTGAAGAACAGGTCGAAGAGCACCAGGGCAAGGACTTGTCCCATCATGTTGTCGTGGAAGAGTCTGACCAGGGTGGTGGACTTGCGTGGGTTTCCAAGTTTGTTGAGGATAGCCCAAAATGCTTCTTTGTTGACTGTGTCGAAAGCCTTGGTCAGGTCAATGAACACAGCATACAGGTCCATCTGCTGCTCGATACACTTCTCCTGTACTTGTCGTACGGCAAACACCATGTCTGTGGTGCCTCGGACAGGGCAGAAGCCACACTGGGCACTGGGCAGATTACTCTGAGGTGTTGCTGATGAGTCTGTTAAGGAGGATGATGATTCCGTCTGCTCAAAGTGATGTTAATCAGTTAAATCACCTGGTGGAGTGGGCGGTTGTAAAGAAAACCTGCGCCTTCTCGGCCCTTTCTGGAATTAGTTCAATATCTCTGCAGTAGGGGTGTCACTACACCACAGATAGTGTGTGTCCTGTTCTTTCCCGAGCGGATGTAATTGTCTACACTCACTGTCCATTTTCCCCGCTCCCTCTGCAATGCACAAGTGCCACCAAGGTGTGTAGTAAGATTCCACTAGATTATATTGCGAGTGATGTCTGTGGTTAAATGCCTCCTCTGAATATTGACAACTCCAATGCATTTGGTGGCAGATTTCATGGTATTTTCACAGAAAAATTTCACATTTCATTCAGGGCATTTGTTATGCCCACGTTTTTGATTCCTTGCAGGTGTCTGCAAAACAGTCTAATCTAGAATTCTATCCAGAGTAAATCCAGGACACCAAACAGACTGGTGTCTGCTTAACTTTAGGATAGTCCTTAATGAAGCTACATGTCTATTGTCAGAGCTCAGTAGCTGGGGACTTATTTGGACAATGCAGTTCTACAGGAATCTCCAGTGTCCTAAACTGTACCATCAGTATTGGAGTTCCGTCTCCAGTAGTGCCTCTGAATACTTATATCCAGCAACTCATAGGTGCTGACTTCTTCCAAACTCAAGGAACATTGGCCCACTTTCACCATGGTGGGTTTATCATGTAAATGATTCATAGAATACTATGATTCTGAAAATAACTGCAGCCCTAAATAAGATTAATAGATCATTAAAATGATTGTGAGTAAGAGCCCTAGTTGATAGTGTGGCAGGTGGAGGAACATCTCAGACGTGGCTGATTCATGAACTCAGCAGAGCAGTAGACATCAAAAGAAAAGGTGGACCAAGGATGAATTCAACCCAAGTTGCCAGCAATGTGGTCGTGCTTGAAGCCTACATGCCTGGATAAACCCCATCAAAAGTGCATTAGTCCACTCCTCTTCCCTTCCTCCCTCTTCGTACTCCTCACTTTCCCTCCCCTTAACCCCCCTCTTATTTTCATATAATAGTATCTGGCCGGACCACGCGGCTTGCTGACACACAGCTGGGTGAAAGGGGAGCAGTGATGAATTGCTCCCTGTTGGCGTTATCCATGATGATAATTATTAATTTTCCCTCCGCTCTTCCAAGTGAATGGGGGCCGGAGAGCCGCAGTGTTGAGGAGCCTTCGTGGGCCGTCAGGAGCCTGCTATCATCACTTATCACAGACAGAGTCACAGCCCAAGGCTAAACGCTGATGAAAATAAAAAGCACTCATTTTGATTTGTCCTGCTTCAGCTTTATGTGTGTGTGTGTGAGAGAGAGACACACACACAGATTTAAGTTTAGTTTTGCTTTTTATTTGTCTGACCCATCCCTATTTCCAAATTACAGTAACTCAACATGTCTGCAGGAAAGGTGTTATGATGATATGTTACTCAGAGCACAATGTTTAAAGTGATTATAGTCTCGCCTAGATTTCAAAGGAGTCCCAGTCTGACACCTGTTCTTCAGACAGATTTTTGATGTTAATAGATGTTTGCAATTTTTGCCCAAGTTAATTGCAATCTGAAAATGTCCGCATTGTGTCCATTATTACGGACTTTAAGTCCGCCTCTGTGACGAGCTCAGATCCCTCCTTAGCTGGTGAACTGAGTACCTTCTATGCACAATACAGGAGTAACGGTGTTAGCAGTGCCGGTAACAGCCCCCAAGCCTCAACAGCTGCTGGAAGTGATGACCTCCTGTTTTCTGATGTAAGGAGAGTCTTTAGGGAGGCAAAAAGCAGGAAAGCTGTTGGACCAGATGACATCCAGAAATCCTGCACTAACCAGCTAGTCCCAGTATTTAGAACAATATTTAACACATCCTTGGCCCAAGCTGTCATCCCTGCATGTTTCAAGTACTCCATTGTTGTCCTAAGAACCACAGCCCATCATGCCTATATGATGATCGCCCAGTGGCCCTGGCATCAGTGGTAATGAAATGCTTTGAGAGGCTGGTGAAGAACTTCATCTGTTCATCCCTATCCAGTACATTTGACTGAATCCAGTTAGCCTGCAGAGCCAACAGGAGCCACAACTGGTTCTTGCTCTGTAGCTTTATTTAGGTCACTTTATTAATTTCCATTTGAAAATATCTCATACTTCATTGTACAAAGCTCTTATGAATTTAACTTTTATAGCAATTTCCGCTAGAGGTCCTTCACTCATTTTCATTCATGGCATCAAGCTGTTGTCTGCCCAACATGCATTCATTCACTCATTCATTTTCTGAACCCAATTGTTATTCCAATTAAGGGTCACAAAGGAGCTGGAGACCATCCCAGCAGCCACTGTGCGAGAGGCAGGGTACACCCCGGAGGCAGGGTACACCCCGGACAATCTGCTAGACTATTTCAGGACCAATACATATAGACACACAAACACACTCTCACTCACACCTACAGCCACTTTAAAGTTTCCATTTAACCGAACCTGCATGTCTTTGGAAGTGGGAGGAAGCTGGAACACCTGGAGGGAACCCGCACAACACAGGGAGAACATGCAAACTCCACACAGAAAGGACCAGGTCGGAAGTGAACCTTCCTCAAACCACTCAGCCAGTGTGCTGCCCAACATGTATTCAGTGTTCAAAAACTAAAAACTTCCTTTGTCACACTGTCCACCTGCATGCCCTAAATCACCCCATCCATAAATCCCCTCTTTGGCCTTCATAGATTTCTTCTATCTGATGGGCCCATGCTCAGTAGTCTTCTCCTGATATACTCCACAACCCTCTTCTGGATCTGCTCAGACCAACACCAAACAATTGTACATACACTGTCCTTTTCATCTGCTTGTTCCTGGTCCTGTCCAGCCTTGTCACAATGAGTAAAAATTGCAACATCGACATCTTTTACATCCAGCTTCGCCCTCTGTCTATTGCTCTGTAGTCTTGTGATGTTCTTCCACGGCTGAGGCATGAGGCTCATATGGGAAGCTGTGGAGTTTCTGAGGTGTGCTGTGGACTATTGACTGACTCTCAAGAATGATGCCTGTGATTGGTCCAACTGGTGTAGCAATGCTTGGAAATCCAGAATGTGTGGAAGACTTCTGTATAACTCTGAGGGATATGTTCTAGGGCATGTCCTATTATGACTTTGTTTTGGAAATGGAGAATGGAACACTGGCTTACCGTTTATTCCAATTCCACTTGTACTCTGTTCTTTGCTGTTTGGATGTTTTTGAAACATCGGGTTGCTGCAACCAATAGACTTCATATGGATATGGATGCTAAGTTGCAAAATATGTCTTTTCATGTTTGACAGTTCTTAGTTGTACATTATTTGTTATTTTATTATTGGTAGTATGGACAGAGCAGATTGTCACCTCAATGAGTCTGGTCTACTTGAGCTTTTGTCCTGCCTGAGGGAGTTTTTTGTTGACACTGTGTTTGCTCAGGGAGTGGGGAAAAATTTGAACTTGATCTTGTGAAGTAGCATGTGGTGTCTTATGTTGTCATTTGGCACTATATAAATAAATAGAATTGAATTGATTTGTTTTTCTGTCAGCACCACTATCTCCATGCTACACATGTAGGTGGTCACACTGCTAACTTGTAAATTTCATTTTCATTTTTGCAGATACCCTTCTATCATAAATGGCAATATATGCTTTAATCTTCAATTTGTGGGTTCTTGCTTTTCTTTAAATTTTAATTTATTGTATATTATTGTTTGAAATTATCAAGCTCATGGAAAGTTTCACTGGAAAGTAAACATAAATTTTACTGAAAATTTTTACACAAAAAATTTTACACGTAAATTTTATTGAATCTAGTTTCATCACTTTACTCTGTTCCACCACTTTTTCTCTCACACATGTCCTCCATTATGTTCAACCTGAATTTCATTTATCTTCTCTCCAGTATTCACATCGACTTCTTCAGGTTTGTCTCAAATGTCTCCCTAATCTCAGTACAGATCACAATGTCATCTGCAAACATCATATTCCGTGGAGACTCTGATGTTGTTCATCACCATCGCAAAAAAGAAAGACCTTGGAGCCTGTCATTGATGAAATCCCACTTTCACCTTCAGTTCTTCATTTCTAACCGCTGGCACGCTATCCTCATACCACCTAACTAGTCTCCCAGTTCCTGCAGCTGAAAAACATCCCCACACCATGATCCTGCCACCACCATGCTTCACTGTAGGGATGGTGCCTGGTTTACTCCAACATGACACCTGGCATTCATGCCAAAGAGTTCAATCTTTGTCTCATCAGACCAGAGAATTTTGTTTCTCATGGTCTGAGAGTCCTTCAGGCGCCTTTTGGTAAACTCCAGGTGGGCTGCCATGTGGCTTTTATTAAGGAATGGCTTCTATCTGGCCTCTCTACCATACAGGCCTGATTGGTGGATTGCTGCAGAGATGGTTGTCCTTCTGGAATGTTCTCTTCTCTCCACAGAGGAATGCTGGAGCTCTGACAGAGTGACCATCAGGTTCTTGATCATCTCCCCAATTAAGGCCCTTCTCCCCCGATTACTCAGTTTAAACGGGCGACCAGCTCTAGAAAGAGACCTGGTGGATCCAAACTTCTTCCATTTACGGATGATGGAGGCCACTGTGCTCATTGGGACCTTCAAAGCAGCAGAAATGTTTCTGATCAGTGGAAACAGGATGCACCTGAGCTCAATTTTGAGCTTCATGGCAAATGATGTGAATACTTATCTACATGGGATTTATTGTTTTTTTATTTTTAATAAATTTACAAAAATCTAAAAAAAACTAACAAAAAAACCAAACAACTTTTCACATTGTCATTATGGGGTGTTGTGTGTAGACTTTTGAGGAAAAAAATGAACTTCATCCATTTTGGAAATAAGGCTGTAACATAACAAAATGTGGAAAAGTGAAGTGCTGTGAATACTTTCCAGATGCACTGTACACACACTGTGCTGTGCAAAGGTTTTTGATATCCCAGAGTTAGAAAAAAAGTAGTGTTTTAATGATAATTTCTTTGTAAGTATGCTGGCCAGTAGAATACCCCACAAACACAGCTGCAAATGATCATGCACTATTATAATGATTGTAAAAACACAATTACACAACACTGTTTTGCATAACACTGTATATGCATATATATATATATATATATATACGAGGTCTCTTAGATAATAAACTGACCCTTTTATATTTTTTTTTAACTATATGGATTTGAATGACATGCGATTACACCAATCATGCTTGAACCCTCGTGCGCATGCGTGTTTTTTCACGCGTGTCGGTGACGTCATTTCCCTGTGGGCAGGCCTTGAGTGAGATGTGGTCCCGCCCTCTCGGCTGAATTCCTTTGTTTCACACGCTGCTCGAGACGGCGCGCGTTGCTTTATCAAAATTTTTTCTGGACCTGTGAGGAATATCCGAGTGGACACTATTCGAGAAATTAAGCTGGTTTTCTGTGAAAAGTTTAACGGCTGATGAGAGATTATGGGGTGTTTCTGTCGGTGTAAGGACTTCCCACGGAGCGGGACGTCCTGCAGCGCTTCCAGGCGCTGTCGTCGGCCTGTTTCGAGCTTAAAACATCCTAATTTAAGGCTTAATTCACCCAGGACATCGTGAGAGAACAGAGAAGATTCAGAAGAGGCCGGCATGAGGAATTTATGCGGACATTCCACTGTTTAAGGACATTTTTTTAATGAAAGACGTACGCGCAAATTCGCCGAGTCGTTTCCGTGACGACTCGGCAAATCTGTGTGCGCCGCGACAGGAAAAACACCTCCGTGTTGAAAACCATTTGTAGAATTCAGGCGGCTTTTAATGGCTTTCAACAAGTGAGTAACTGAGAAATTGTTTAACAGCTTGGGCATGTTCCAACTTGCCCATTAAGATTTCCAACGGAGGTGTTTTTCCTGCCGCGACCCCCCGCGGTCGGGTCCAGCCCGACATGCGACTCTGCCCGCACGTTCTTTCATTACAAAATGACCGTTAACAATGGAATGTCCGAATAAACTCCTCATGCCGACTTCTTCTGAAAGTTCTCTGTTCTCTGACGACTTACTGCGTCAACAGAGCCTGAAATGTGGAAGTTTTCAACTTGAAACGGCGAGACGCTGCCGCCTCGAAGCGCAGATCACCGTCAGGCGCCGTGGACCGTCCTTAAAGCGACACTACCAGACCAAAATCTCTCATCAGCTGTTAAAATTTTTACCGAAAACCAGCTGAATTTATTGAATGGTGTCCACTCAGTTGTGCCTTACAGTTTTGAAAAAATTTTTTATCAAACAAAGCAACAGTCTCTGAGCCATTCCTAAACAATGAAAAAAATCGACGAGCGGGTGGACGACTCCTCACTCAAAGACTGCCCACAGGCGAATGACGTAACCGACAGGCGTGAAAAAACTCTCGCATGCCCACGAGGGTTCAAGCATGTCTGATGTAATCACACGTGATTCAAATCCATATGGTTTTTGAAAAAATAATAAGGTCGGATACTTTTCTAATAGACCTCGTATATATATATATGTATATATATATGTATATATATATACACACTCAACAAAAATATAAACGCAACACTTTTGGTTTTGCTCCCATTTTGTATGAGATGAACTCAAAGATCTAAAACTTTTTCCACATACACAATATCACCATTTCCCTCAAATATTGTTCACAAACCAGTCTAAATCTGTGATAGTGAGCACTTCTCCTTTGCTGAGATAATCCATCCCACCTCACAGGTGTGCCATATCAAGATGCTGATTAGACACCATGATTAGTGCACAGGTGTGCCTTAGACTGCCCACAATAAAAGGCCACTCTGAAAGGTGCAGTTTTATCACACAGCACAATGCCACAGATGTCGCAAAATTTGAGGGAGCGTGCAATTGGCATGCTGACAGCAGGAATGTCAACCAGAGCTGTTGCTCGTGTATTGAATGTTCATTTCTCTACCATAAGCCGTCTCCAAAGGCGTTTCAGAGAATTTGGCAGTACATCCAACCAGCCTCACAACCACAGACCACGTGTAACCACACCAGCCCAGGACCTCCACATCCAGCATGTTCACCTCCAAGATCGTCTGAGACCAGCCACTCAGACAGCTGCTGAAACAATCGGTTTGCATAACCAAAGAATTTCTGCACAAACTGGCAGAAACCGTCTCAGGGAAGCTCATCTGCATGCTCGTCATTCTCATCTGGGTCTCGACCTGACTCCAGTTCATCATCGTAACCGACTTGAGTGGGCAAATGCTCACATTCACTGGCGTTTGGCACGTTGGAGAGGTGTTCTCTTCACGGATGAATCCCGGTTCACACTGTTCAGGGCAGATGGCAGACAGCGTGTGTGGCGTCGTGTGGGTGAGTGGTTTTCTGATGTCAGTGTTGTGGGTCGAGTGGCCCATGGTGGCGGTGGGGTTATGGTATGGGCAGGCGTCTGTTATGGACGAAGAACACAGGTGCATTTTATTGATGGCATTTTGAATGCACAGAGATACCGTGACGAGATCCTGAGGCCCATTGTTGTGCCATACATCCAAGAACATCACCTCATGTTGCAGCAGGATAATGCACGGCCCCATGTTGCAAGGATCTGTACACAATTCTTGGAAGCTGAAAATGTCCCAGTTCTTGCATGGCCAGCATACTCACCGGACATGTCACCCATTGAGCATGTTTGGGATGCTCTGGACCGGCGCATACGACAGCGTGTACCAGTTCCTGCCAATATCCAGCAACTTCGCACAGCCATTGAACAGGAGTGGACCAACATTCCACAGGCCAAAATTGACAACCTGATCAACTCTATGCGAAGGAGATGTGTTGCACTGCATGAGGCAAATGGTGGTCACACCAGATACTGACTGGTATCCCCCCCAATAAAACAAAACTGCACCTTTCAGAGTGGCCTTTTATTGTGGACAGTCTAAGGCACACCTGTGCACTAATCATGGTGTCTAATCAGCATCTTGATATGGCACACCTGTGAGGTGGGATGGATTAGCTCAGCAAAGGAGAAGTGCTCACTATCACAGATTTAGACTGGTTTGTGAACAATATTTGAGGGAAATGGTGATATTGTGTATGTGGAAAAAGTTTTAGATCTTTGAGTTCATCTCATACAAAATGGGAGCAAAACCAAAAGTGTTGCGTTTATATTTTTATTGAGTGTATATATATATATATATATATATATACACACACACACACACATACATATAACAAATACATACAAAAATAAATGTTGACAAAAGTATGAATTAATGTGGGTTATCAAAAAGAAAAGAACCAATTATTTGTTTATTATTTTATTAATTATTAACCAATTATAACCAAAGCCAGAGCACATGGAGGGAAACCAGGCAAACACAGGGAGAACATGCAAACTCCATACAGAAAGGACCAGGCGGGATGCGACCCCAGGACCTTCTTGCTGAGAGGCAACAGTGCTAACCACTAAGTAACCACCCAAGTCATTTCAGATTTATCATTCATCTTAAAGCAAATGTCTGCGGTTGTCTTTGCTGACAGGAAACCTGTTGCTGTTCCTCGACCTTCTCAGCCCATCTTCCACAACTCTTTCTGACAAATTTATGATTTGTCTGATCAAATTTACGGCACTGGGGTTACCACAGCTCAGCACATCACTGTTGTTCTTAAAAATTGGTACTAGTACACTTTGCCACTCCTCAAGCATTGTCTCTCACTTTGCAAATTTTAAACTTAAAATTTAAAGGTTTAAATTAAACTCTCCTCCTGTCTCTCCCAAACTCCAGTATTTGAAGCAGACCTTTCCACTCTTCATTCTCTTCATTGCTTTCCTCATTTCATCTTGACTAATACACCGGATGTACATCTGTAGACATGATCTAACCTTCTCTTATGCTTATTTTCTTCATTCCTTAGTTCATTCAGCATCAACCCACTCTCTTCACTTGTCAGCACATTGACATCTCCATCTCTATCCATTCCATCCCAGCTCTGTCCCTCTGTCTTACCAGTTGGTATGACATTTTCTCCTTTCTTAGTGTCCAGCTTCACCTTCAACTCAACATATTCCTTTTCCTTCACCTTTGCCACCTCTCTTTTTACATTAAACAACATGTCATGTACTCCTGTCTACGCTCTTCAGCTCTCTTACTATCCCAATTTTTTTTCTCAATCTCACCCAACTAATACTATACTGTACTTCCTCATTCCACCACCTTGTCTCCTTGTCTTCCTTCCTCTTTCCAAATGTCGCACCTAGAACCTTCATAGCTGTCTGCCTCACTATTTCTGCTGTTGTCCAGTCATAACGTCTTCACCGCTGCCCAGTGCCTACCCCATCTCTTATCTGAGTTTCACAGGACAGTCTTTGTCCTTCAATTTCCACCATCTGACTGTTGAATTAGCTCTCATCCTCACCTCCAAATTCATTAGAACTACAGGGGTACTCGGTGAAGTACAGTAACAATGGTTGAGTCAGAAATGTGGACAGCCAGATTTCAGTGGCAACACCACCACCAAACTAGCAGGATCCAGAGAAGTCAAGGAATAGTGGTTACCTGTGTTCAACTGTTTTTTTTGTTTTTTTTTTAACAAACCAAAAATATTCTAGATGATTAGGGCACATTGTCACTGTACAGCTTAGTGGTAGGAAAATTTAAGAGTTTTGCCAACAAAAAAAAGGCAGATCACATAGAATTTCGTACATCCCCATTGTAGAGAAGCTTGAATCTTCGACTGGACTGGGTTGCTTGATGTGAGGACGTTTCGCTTCAAATCGCAGAAGCTTCCTCAGCTAAAATTCTTGCTCTGGTAGTCTGACTTCTGTCTTGACTCTTGTAGAGAAGAACAACCAGAAGCCACAAAAGCTGGAGTTTTAAACCTAACCAGACCCCTCCTACCGAGAGGCAGACTGCTTTTGGCTAGTGACTAAACAATTGCTTTAATTAGCACCTGTTGTGCTCTAGTTAGCACCCTCCTAATCAATCAATTTCAATCAATCAATTTTTTTATATAGCGCCAAATCACAACAAACAGTTGCCCCAAGGCGCTTTATATTGTAAGGCAAGGCCATACAATAATGATGTAAAACCCCAACGGTCAAAACGACCCCCTGTGAGCAAGCACTTGGCTACAGTGGGAAGGAAAAACTCCCTTTTAACAGGAAGAAACCTCCAGCAGAACCAGGCTCAGGGAGGGGCAGTCTTCTGCTGGGACTGGTTGGGGCTGAGGGAGAGAACCAAGAAAAAGACATGCTGTGGAGGGGAGCAGAGATCGATCACTAATGATTAAATGCAGAGTGGTGCATACAGAGCAAAAAGAGAAAGAAACAGTGCATCATGGGAACCCCCCAGCAGTCTACGTCTATAGCAGCATAACTAAGGGATGGTTCAGGGTCACCTGATCCAGCCCTAACTATAAGCTTTAGCAAAAAGGAAAGTTTTAAGCCTAATCTTAAAAGTAGAGAGGGTGTCTGTCTCCCTGATCTGAATTGGGAGCTGGTTCCACAGGAGAGGAGCCTGAAAGCTGAAGGCTCTGCCTCCCATTCTACTCTTACAAACCCTAGGAACTACAAGTAAGCCTGCAGTCTGAGAGCGAAGCGCTCTATTGGGGTGATATGGTACTACGAGGTCCCTAAGATAAGATGGGACCTGATTATTCAAAACCTTATAAGTAAGAAGAAGAATTTTAAATTCTATTCTAGAATTAACAGGAAGCCAATGAGGAGAGGCCAATATGGGTGAGATATGCTCTCTCCTTCTAGTCCCCGTCAGTACTCTAGCTGCAGCATTTTGAATTAACTGAAGGCTTTTTAGGGAACTTTTAGGACAACCTGATAATAATGAATTACAATAGTCCAGCCTAGAGGAAATAAATGCATGAATTAGTTTTTCAGCATCACTCTGAGACAAGACCTTTCTGATTTTAGAGATATTGCATAAATGCAAAAAAGCAGTCCTACATATTTGTTTAATATGCGCTTTGAATGACATATCCTGATCAAAAATGACTCCAAGATTTCTCACAGTATTACTAGAGGTCAGGGTAATGCCATCCAGAGTAAGGATCTGGTTAGACACCATGTTTCTAAGATTTGTGGGGCCAAGTACAATAACTTCAGTTTTATCTGAGTTTAAAAGCAGGAAATTAGAGGTCATCCATGTCTTTATGTCTGTAAGACAATCCTGTAGTTTAGCTAATTGGTGTGTGTCCTCTGGCTTCATGGATAGATAAAGCTGGGTATCATCTGCGTAACAATGAAAATTTAAGCAATACCGTCTAATAATACTGCCTAAGGGAAGCATGTATAAAGTAAATAAAATTGGTCCTAGCACAGAACCTTGTGGAACTCCATAATTAACTTTAGTCTGTGAAGAAGATTCCCCATTTACATGAACAAATTGTAATCTATTAGACAAATACGATTCAAACCACCGCAGCGCAGTGCCTTTAATACCTATGGCATGCTCTAATCTCTGTAATAAAATTTTATGGTCAACAGTATCAAAAGCAGCACTGAGGTCTAACAGAACAAGCACAGAGATGAGTCCACTGTCCGAGGCCATAAGAAGATCATTTGTAACCTTCACTAATGCTGTTTCTGTACTATGATGAATTCTAAAACCTGACTGAAACTCTTCAAATAGACCATTCCTCTGCAGATGATCAGTTAGCTGTTTTACAACTACCCTTTCAAGAATTTTTGAGAGAAAAGGAAGGTTGGAGATTGGCCTATAATTAGCTAAGATAGCTGGGTCAAGTGATGGCTTTTTAAGTAATGGTTTAATTACTGCCACCTTAAAAGCCTGTGGTACATAGCCAACTAACAAAGATAGATTGATCATATTTAAGATCGAAGCATTAAATAATGGTAGGGCTTCCTTGAGCAGCCTGGTAGGAATGGGGTCTAATAAACATGTTGATGGTTTGGATGAAGTAACTAATGAGAATAACTCAGACAGAACAATCGGAGAGAAAGAGTCTAACCAAATACCGGCATCACTGAAAGCAGCCAAAGATAACGATACGTCTTTGGGATGGTTATGAGTAATTTTTTCTCTAATAGTTAAAATTTTGTTAGCAAAGAAAGTCATGAAGTCATTACTAGTTAAAGTTAATGGAATACTCAGCTCAATAGAGCTCTGACTCTTTGTCAGCCTGGCTACAGTGCTGAAAAGAAACCTGGGGTTGTTCTTATTTTCTTCAATTAGTGATGAGTAGAAAGATGTCCTAGCTTTACGGAGGGCTTTTTTATAGAGCAACAGACTCTTTTTCCAGGCTAAGTGAAGATCTTCTAAATTAGTGAGACGCCATTTCCTCTCCAACTTACGGGTTATCTGCTTTAAGCTACGAGTTTGTGAGTTATACCACGGAGTCAGACACTTCTGATTTAAAGCTCTCTTTTTCAGAGGAGCTACAGCATCCAAAGTTGTCTTCAATGAGGATGTAAAACTATTGACGAGATACTCTATCTCCCTTACAGAGTTTAGGTAGCTACTCTGCACTGTGTTGGTATATGGCATTAGAGAACATAAAGAAGGAATCATATCCTTAAACCTAGTTACAGCGCTTTCTGAAAGACTTCTAGTGTAATGAAACTTATTCCCCACTGCTGGGTAGTCCATCAGAGTAAATGAAAATGTTATTAAGAAATGATCAGACAGAAGGGAGTTTTCAGGGAATACTGTTAAGTCTTCTATTTCCATACCATAAGTCAGAACAAGATCTAAGATATGATTAAAGTGGTGGGTGGACTCATTTACTTTTTGAGCAAAGCCAATAGAGTCTAATAATAGATTAAATGCAGTGTTGAGGCTGTCATTCTCAGCATCTGTGTGGATGTTAAAATCGCCCACTATAATTATCTTATCTGAGCTAAGCACTAAGTCAGACAAAAGGTCTGAAAATTCACAGAGAAACTCACAGTAACGACCAGGTGGACGATAGATAATAACAAATAAAACTGGTTTTTGGGACTTCCAATTTGGATGGACAAGACTAAGAGACAAGCTTTCAAATGAATTAAAGCTCTGTCTGGGTTTTGGATTAATTAATAAGCTGGAATGGAAGATTGCTGCTAATCCTCCACCCCGGCCCGTGCTACGAGCATTCTGACAGTTAGTGTGACTCGGGGGTGTTGACTCATTTAAACTAACATATTCATCCTGCTGTAACCAGGTTTCTGTTAGGCAGAATAAATCAATATGTTGATCAATTATTATATCATTTACCAACAGGGACTTAGAAGAGAGAGACCTAATGTTTAATAGACCACATTTAACTGTTTTAGTCTGTGGTACAGTTGAAGGTGCTATATTATTTTTTCTTTTTGAATTTTTATGCTTAAATAGATTTTTGCTGGTTATTGGTGGTCTGGGAGCAGGCACCGTCTCTACGGGGATGGGGTAATGAGGGGATGGCAGGGGGAGAGAAGCTGCAGAGAGGTGTATAAGACCACAGCTCTGCCTCCTGGTCCCAATGCTGGACAGTCACAGTTTGGAGGATTTAAGAAAATTGGCCAGATTTCTAGAAATGAGAGCTGCTCCATCCAAAGTGGGATGGATGCCGTCTCTCCTAACAAGACCAGGTTTTCCCCAGAAGCTTTGCCAATTATCTATGAAGCCCACCTCATTTTCCTTTTCCTTCACTAATGACAGGATAGCTGTCCCTCCTAACAATGGGACTGTCGGTTCTCCTGACAGCTCTCCCAATGACGTGAATGACTCATTACCATGAACAAAAGACTGAAACTACTTTGATCTGAGTAAACAGGGGACAAAGCGTGTCTCAGACCCCCTCCCCAGTTAAGGCTGGGTTTCAACTGTTTCACATACAATGCCTCCTTCACCCCTCTCTCAAACCATTTCTTCTGTCTGGATGAGATTTTAACTTCCTTGTCCTCAAATGTGTGGTTAGTGTCTTTAAGGTGGAGATGAACTGCAGACTGAGGTCCACTGTCGCCCTCTCTGCGTTGCTGGTATAGCCTTTTGTGTAACGGCTGCTTAGTCTCACCTGTATAGTGTTCATTACAGTTTTCCTCGACCGACGTTTCTGAAAACTGATTTGCTATTGCTATTAGGGTTATATAATTTCATGAACAAGTGGTGTTTTGGGAAATATTGTTACTCCCATATGATAATTGCATAGTCTTGTAGTTCTATATATCTAGGTAACAGCACTTAATGAACAAGCAAAGTGCTCATATTGCTGTGTGATGGTGCTGTTTTTACTTTGCGTATTTAGGGACAAACACAATCCTCAGCTCACGGACGTGGATGGGGAATGGTCTTATAAACACCTGAGGTAAAAATTTAAGAATTGGGAGATATTTCTGTTACATATTTGACAGAACCTTTAAATCGAGCTGCATTAGGCCTATATTACGTTTATAGCAAGAGAATTTCTGTGATCACAGTTGTACAGTTGTGGGTCTTTTGAGATGTTTAATATAAAATCTGATTTTGTACAATATTACTTCTTTAATAATTGCTTGATCAAAAATTGAATATAAATAGACACGATGGACAACTTGGCTTTACAAGCAACATCTATTCTTGTTGGTAGAATAAAACCTGTGCCACTGTGGGGATGCTTTTAAGTTTCAGTGTCCTCCATAACTACTTTTGGATAATGTCATACATTGGATGTGTTTGACATTGAACTATTTGAATGATACGGCAGATAATTAATAATTCTCCCAAGTTTCCCCCATTTTTACCATTGTGTTTCCCATTGGAAAACTGTCAGAAATTCTTTTAAAACTGATGCTTTGGGGCTGTTCAGTCCAGTGGAGTGACTGGTCTTTCTATAAATTTCTGCATTAGGTCATTATTATTATTATTATTATTATTATTGGCTGTTTAGTATAGTAGGTTTAGTGGGCGAACATCTCAGCTGTTTTTTTTGTGTGAAAGTTTTACTCTGGCATAAATATTAATTGTCCGTCTCGCTGCGGTGTGTGAAAGTTGTGCTGCCGAAGTGACAATCAATCTCCCTTACGAGGCGTTGTCATCAGCGAGGCGCGATGAAGATGATCTTTGCATCTCCGGCTGCGAGAGGTGAATCTGCTCTGCTCGGCGAGTAATTATGGCTAATTTCCTAATTACCTCAGCACTGGGTGTCTCTATAGCGTTCATTAAAAGCCATAATTGCATTGGGTTGACATGCTCTTTTATCCACTTCGGGTCATTTTCTGGCGCCTTGGCTGTGAGCTGGCAGTGCCGGGACAGCCTGTCTGAGTTGATAAAGGCTGATTGAAGGTTTGGTGCGAGCCTTGTTTGACATGGGATCTGGCGGCGTCACAATGCGTCTTTGTTGATGTGAAAATCCTTCTCTCCGTTCCTTCTCAGTTCCCAAAATGACCTAAACACCCATTTGTTAGACTTCGGTACAGATGCTGTGAACATATACGCCTGGATTTTACATCTACAAATAAAAGTAACCAGTAATAAAAGTCCTAAAAATGAAACCTCTCCACCGTATCCGTCAGACACATTTCCTGCTCGCTCCTTCCTCATCACCATATCTTTATATCTTTCTCCATTCTGTTTCCCGGTTTTTATGACCTCGTCTTCTTTTCCTCTCCCCTCCTGCTTGTTTTTCCTTTCCTACATTGATTCAGCCGCTCTTTGTCTGTGAGACTCGGCCTCCAAGTTGTCAGCTGCATCAGGATTAAAAGCTATTAGTTCTGCATCATTGCCGCGACAAGTGCGCTCCTGAAATTGATAGAGTGCCTGTCTTCTTCCAATGGGGGGAGAAATGTGAAGATTACAAGCCTGAGGGGTGGGGGTGTCTTTTTTTTAACCTCACATGTTTGCCATTGGTCACCAAAAAAACAGTGTGTCTGAACCCACCTTCATTTTTTTTTTTTTTTTTTGATGTATGAATTGTGTTTTGTTCGAAACTGTTCAAAGCCTTTCAAATACAGATCCAATAACACATGTAGACACAAGGATCTTTTGGATTGAATATCAGAAAGGAAAGAAAATATGGGGTGTCTGCAGACTCTTACAAACTCATAATAACGTTAAAAGTGTTGAAATTAACCAGTTAAATGTCATCTTTATGTTTCAAAAAACCTTAAAAATGTCCGAAATGGCTTTTGTTTGTTCTGTAACAAAATCAAACCAGGAGCAGTCTGTATTTATGTTCAAGTTGGAAGAGTGAGATTGCCAGACTTCATCAGAATCAGAATTGAATTTTTTGCCAAGTAAGTTCTCACATGCAAGCAATTTGATCTGGTGTCATTGTAAGTGCATAAACAACAATGAAAAGAAAAGGAAAAATACTTCTGTAAGAAGACTCTTGTTGCAGTCAAGAAACGAGAATCGTTTTCCGTTCCGTTCTCGAAGCTCCAAATGCTCCAAATGGTGTGCCGCGCTCTTCTAAGTCACGTTACAGTCCGGCTGGAATTACTAACTTCAAAGCGAATCGCCCCTTTAAATAAAATTACACCTCTTTCCAAACGTTGTAATACAGACAATAAATACAATCGACTAAAATGTTTTTTCCTCCCAAAATGAGACGTGCAGCACAGCCAGCTGCAAGAGCTCAGCTCAGAGGTATGGAAAGACATTGATGCCAATAATGTCTGAAAGGAAATGCTTTTGACAAAGACTACAGATTTTGTTTATTTCTATTTATGTCCACAGATCAACGATCCAGTGACCAGTTCCATATTTATTTACTTTAAGACTCAATAAAATGTTATTATCATAGAAAACTTGTAAAGCCTACTTTTAGTTTACAGAAAATTCACAGGAGGTATCGATAAAGGGAATCGCTAAGGAATCGGATCGATAAGCGGAATCGATAATGGTATCGATATTGATAAAATCTTATCAATACCCATCCCTAGTCCTGGTCCAACCACTCTACCTGTTTCCACATGGACCACATTGTTGTCGGGGCTGCTTCCTTCTTCTCAGGGTTCTTTGGTCAGTCTGTAATAATTTGATCATTTCATATTTTTCTGCTGTTCATTACCTTTGAGATTACAGTCCTCACACTTCAGTGGCTTTTATTATTCATCTCACTGACTTTTAAAATAATAAGTTTCTGATGAATACACAGCCCACCATGCTTACTGTTGTCAACTCTGAGACTCCTCTGTTTTCAGTCTTATTGATTAATACACACCCCGCTCTGTGTTTGTCCCCCACCCTCAGGAAAGGTACATTAACATGGTTTGTGTGTATCCATTTATGCGTTCTTCACACCCCTTGTTGCCATGATAACTCATCAGTATTTCATATGGGATACACAGCCTTTTTAGTCAAATCTCTTGCATGATTTTGCACGAGTGCTTTGTGGCTCTTGTAACGTCTGTGACCCTCGTAACGTCTGTGACCCTTGTGACCTAAATAAAGGGTCAAGGTCAATACCTTGTAACAATATTATCTCAGGATGTCTAGGTATTACATTTCTGTCAGATACACAAGCTCTTTGGACAAAAATCTTGGACGAGTTCACACGCAGACCCCACTGTGACCATTGTAACCTCTGTTATCCTTCTGACTTTGTTAAACATAGATCCTTGTCACTGAATAGCTCATCAATGCTTTGAGGTATTGGTTTCATATCAGATAGACATGATCTCTGGACAAAAATCCTGGATGAGGTTGGACATGAGCACATTGTGACCCTTGTGACGTAGTTAAAAACAGGTCATGGTCAAAGGTTTGTCACCACCATTGCACATACGCATGCACTAAATTGAGATGCTGTGCTTTCCTTCATATATTAACACTTGGCACAGGCATTAGTCAAAGAATATGCCACTTGGTATGTCAGAGATAAATGGACTGCATTTATGTAGCACTTTTCCATCTGCATCAGACGCTCAAACCGCTTTACAATAATGCCTCACATTCATCCCAATGTGAGGGTGCTGCCATACAAGGCGCGCACTACACACTGGGAGCAACTAGGGGGTTAAGGACCTTGCCCAAAGGCCCTTAGTGATTTTCCGGTCAGGCTGGGATTTGAACCAACGATCCTCTGGTCTCAAGCTCAACGCTTTAACCACTAAATGGACTGCATTTATATAGCGCTTTTCCATCTGTATCAGACGCTCAAAGTGCTTTACAATTATGCCTCACATTCACCCTGATGTCAGGGTGCTGCCATACAAGGTGCTCACTGCACACCGGCAGCAACTAGGGGATTAGAGGCCTTGCCCAAGGGCCCTTAGTGATTTTCCATTCAGGCGGGGATTTAAACCCATGATCTTCTGGACTCAAGCCCAACACCTTAACCACTAGACCATCACCTCCCCTCCACTAGACCATCACCTCCCCTCCTTCAGATTTATGATGGCTTCTTCCTCACAGTCACAGTTGTTATATGCGCTGGCACTAAATTGTAGCCAATAACATTTCAAAAGAATCTTGATTAACTGAGTAGAACTTTCAATAAGTGACTTGACTAAAATCTATTTGCGTATAAAACATAGCAAGTGGAGGCTATCACACTCTAAATTTGTTATACTCAGTGGTCCCTTAAAGGATTAAGGTCTCAATAAAAGATTTTGAATCTCCCTTGTCATTCGGCTGAACCTGTTAGTGGTCACCACAGCAGATCAGCCATCTCTATCTCACACTCTCCTCTGCATCTTCCTCTGTCACACCAACCACCTGCATGTCCTTCCTCATCACATCGATGAACCTCCTCTTTGGCCTCCCTCTTCTCATTCAGCATCCTTTTCCTGATATACTCTGGGACCCTCTGCACGTCTAAACCATCTCAATCTTGCCCCTCTGACTCTAAACCGTCCGACCTGCTCTGTCCCTCTTCAGCATCTTCAGCTCTCCCTGGCTTTTTTGTAATTGCTGCTGCCTCTAAGCAATACAACATTTTTAAGATGGTCTCAGTCCTGCCTTGTGCACTTTCCCTTTCACTCTTGCAGATGCCCTTCCATTGCAAATCACTCCTGCTCCTTTTCTCCACCCACTCCATCTGCTCCTGCTCATTCATGCACATGTACCACATCTTGCTCCTATTGACTTTCATTCCCCTTCTCTCCAGAGTGTATCGCTACCTATCCAGGATCATCTCAACCATTCCCTACTCTCACTACAGTTCACAATGTCATCTGCAAACATCAAAGTCGATGAAGATCCCTCTTGGATGTCATTTGTCTGCCTTTCATCACCATCACACGTTTGAGATGGACCTGACATACAAAACGAATGAGCATACTGACACCTGTCACCTGCAGTACTTTTAAAAGTAACTTAAGAGCTGCTTATCTGTCATTAACTGTCATGCACACTGTGTGAAATGTGACAGTTGGAGTGATCTCTCTTCTATAAAGTTGGCATGAACGATTTAATATGGTTTGTATCCATTAGTCATTCCTTTCATTTCGTTATTTTCATTATGCAGTTTGGTCTCATGTTCTGATTATGTGCTGTCCCACTGTGTGTGCAAAGTGTACATGCCTCATGACCCAACTTATGTAAGACACATCTGAATATAGCCCAATTTAAAGACCAAAAACAAACTGTACTTGACTTTAGATCTGGTTTTTGTTTTTGGTGGTCTAAAATCCCAATTCTTGTGATGGACAATACAAACAGGCCACTGTTGACCACACATTATTTTTAGACCAACACGCCCATCAGCACACAGATAAATGCTAGTGGTGTCGTGGTCTGCAGTATGTGACAGCCGGGCATGAAAATGACAACTGCGTCAATTGGAAACTCTTGAGTTGAGTGACTGGAAGGGGTCACTATCATCATTTTCCTTTCCTTTCAATACTTTGACATATTAATTTAGGTCCACTGGTTTATTCTTAAAATCAGTTACTCTGTCTCTCAACATGGCAACCAGACTGCAGTTTGCCTCCATTTTCCTGAAGTTATTCCATGATTTTTTTTTTTTTTCTTGGATGTCAAACATATCTGCAAGCTTATTAATAGCTTCCAACATTTTCTTATTCATGGCAAAATCTTCGGGTGGTTCTTTTTCTTCTGCTGATCTGGGATTTGTTTCTTTTTTACTTTTTTCCTGAATGAATGCCCATGACCCCCTTTACACCAAACGAGACTTTACTTCAGTTTATACAAATATTTGTGGGATTGATTGAACATCTGGGGAAGTGTTAATGGTCACAGCAGCATCTTCACGGATGTGTGGATGTGGTTAATGACTGACTTCTTGGGTGTGAACCCACACACTGAGCTTGTTGTTGTTGGCAGTTTCCTCGCTTGCGACACTGAGCAATAAACAGCTAAAGGAACATACATTTTTTTTAAGGTGGTTCCCTTCTGTTTTTCACTACCAGTTGGACTTTTTCAGAAGAATACCATAAGTCCCTTCAGCTGCTCCCTTGGTTTCACTCATGGTCACCACGGGGTTGATTTTACACATTTTATGCCAGATGCCCTTCCTGACACAACTCCACATTAGTGGGAAATGGGCAGGGGTGGGGTTTGAACCAGGAACCTTCCACAGAATACAAATGTATTTGGTCCAGAACCATTTTAGTACTAATGTCCCTTATGCTGAGTATTTTTTACCTTCAACTATCCTGTCACCAAAACTGCCACCTTTGCTAATTTCTTGCACCAGCCCCCCCTTCTGTCAGCTAAATAAATACATTTGTATTGTGCCTCATAATTTATTTCTTTCATCCAATGTCAAGTCTCCCAGTTGAGGTGAGAGGGAGCACTTTGGGCTCATTGTTGACTCAGCCCATTTGGTAAACCCACTTGGTTTAGAGGAGACTGAATGCTCTCTTTTCATTTGTTATATTTCAGTGTGGAGTGGGGAGAATTTCCTATTTCAGTATTTGTTTTAAATGAAATGAAAACTATATGTTTATGTCTTTTCTTTTACATTTTAAAATTACCATAGAATATACCTTTATTACTGTTTACAAAAGCAAATGCAAAGAAAATGGATTTGTCTTATTCCCTTTCTACATAGAAGCCTTTTTCAACAAGTTAAAAAAGTAAGAAACAAGGTCTTTGTTTTTAGAATACCTTCCACTGTCAGATATTCAGTTTATCTACATAGTGCCAAATCAGAATCACAATCAAATTCATTGGCAGCTAAGTTCTCACAAACAAGAAATTTGATCTGGTGTTATTGGTGCATAAACAACAACAATAAAAAGACTTCTGTAAGAAGTAAAGGAGTCAAATAGACAAATAGGCAAAACTATGTTTCAGATTCTGGATCAAGATTTCACTTTCTATAGGCTTTGAAGGATTACATTAAAAACTACTTAACAGATTCTCAAACAACATCACAACATAATCCACCCCAAGGTGCTTTACAAAGGTAAGGTCTAACCTTACCCACCCCCTGAGCAAGCACATTGGCAACAGTGATAAGGGAAAACTTATCACTGTTTTTGTTTTTATTGTAGGATGACCAGATACAGAGGGACTATCTGCTTTGGCAAAAAATCAAATGAACAAAGCACAACACAGAATTGTCAAATGTGCATGGTGAAGAAGATGCAACTAGGCATCTGATTACTCAAAAAAATTAAGTGGTAATCTTAAATAATTAAGCATTATGGATACACCCCTGAAGTGGAACACAATTGGGATCATCATTGATACTGATACGTTGATACTTTGGAAAATCTCCAGACTTCCCAATCTCCAGAGTTTACATGCTCTTCTGTACTCCACTAGTCAAGTGAAGGCATGGTCAGTCTTTCTGATCAACATACAGTAGTGTTCAGAATAATAGTAGTGCTATGTGACTAAAAAGATTAATCCAGGTTTTGAGTATATTTCTTATTGTTACATGGGGAAAAAAGGTACCAGTAGATTCAGTAGATTCTCACAAATCCAACAAGACCAAACATTCATGATATGCACACTCTTAAGGCTATGAAATTGGGCTATTATTTTAAAAAAAAAGTACAAAAGGGAGTGTTCACAATAATAGTAGCATCTGCTGTTGACGCTAAAATCTCAAAACTATTATGTTCAAACTGCTTTTTTTAGCAATCCTGTGAATCACTAAACTAGTATTTAGTTGTATGACCAAAGTTTTTCATGATTTCTTCACATCTGCGAGGCATTAATTTTGTTGGTTTGGAACGAAGATTTTGCTTGTTTACTAGTGTGCTTGGGGTCATTGTCTTGTTGAAACACCCATTTCAAGGGCATGTCCTCTTCAGCATAAGGCAACATGACTTCTTAAAGTATTTTGACATATCCAAACTGATCCATGATCCCTGGTATGCGATATATAGGCCCAACACCATAGTAGGAGAAACATGCCCATATCATGATGCTTTCACCACCATGCTTCACTGTCTTCACTGTGAACTGTGGCTTGAATTCAGAATTTGGGGGTCATCTCACAAACTGTTTGCGGCCCTTGGACCCAAAAAGAACAATTTTACTCTCATCAGTCCACAAAATATTCCTCCATTTCTCTTTAGGCCAGTTGATGTGTTCGTTGGCAAATTGTAACCTCTTCTGCACGTCTTTTATTTAACAGAGGGACTTTGCGGGGGATTCTTGCAAATAAATTAGCTTCACACAGGTGTCTTCTAACTGTCACAGCACTTACAGGTAACTCCAGACTGTCTTTGATCATCCTGAAGCTGATCAGTAGGTGAGCCTTTGCCATTCTAGTTATTCTTCTATCCATTTTGATGGTTGTTTTCCATTTTCTTCCACGTCTGTTTTTTTTTTTTTTTTTGTGCATTTTAAAGCATTGGAGATCATTGTAGATGAACAGCCTATAATTTTTTGCACCTGCGTATAAGTTTCCCCCTCTCCAATCAACTTTTTAATCAAACTACGCTGTTCTTCTGAACAATGTCTTGAACGTCCCATTTTCCTCTGGCTTTCAAAGAGAAAAGCATGTTCAACAGGAGCTGGCTTCATCCTTACATAGGGGACACCTGATTCACACCTTTGTGTTCCACAAAATTGATGAACTCACTGACTGAATGCCACACTACTATTATTGTGAACACCCCCTTTTCTAATTTTTATTACTAATAGCCCAACTTCATAGCCTTAAGAGTGTGCATATCATGAATACTTGGTCTTGTTGGATTTGTGAGAATCTACTGAATCTGCTGGTACCTTGTTTCCATGTAACAATAAGAAATATACTCAAAACCTGGATTAATCTTTTTAGTCACATAGCACTACTATTATTCTGAACATGACTGTATCCTCGGGTCCACCTTCCAGAGATCAATTTAACTCCGTCCATTTCACCAAAGTACATCCCCTGGGCCAGCAGTGGTGGTTGTCTGCAGTCTCTTCATCAGTTGTAACCTCATGTTGAGAACAAAGCAGAAATTAATTAGCCGGACCGAATCAAAACACAGCCACACTCTACCATGACAGTGAAATTCTAGAAATTCTAGGGGAGGTGATGGTCTAGTGGTTGGGGAGGTGATGGTCTAGTGGTTAAGTGTTGGGCTTGAGACCAGAGAATCCTCTGTTCAAATCCTAGCCTGGCCGGAAAATCACCAAGGGCCCTTGGGCAAGGTCCTTAATCCCCTAGTTGCTCCCAGTGTGTAGTGGGCACCTTGCATGACAGCAGCCTGACATTGTGGTGAATGTGAGCCATTGATGTGTAAAGTGCTTTGAGCGTCTAATGCAGATGGAAAAGCGCTATATAGACAGGAAGCTAACGTGATCTCTGGTAATATAGTCCTAACTTTTACGAACGTTCCCTGGGTTTTAGATGGGGTAAGGGCTGAGTTCAACTCCAACTACAGCAGCATAAATAATAGGTGGAGGGAAAAAGTGAATGTACCCTTGAACATAATAGAAGCAGACTTAACAGGAAGGACAGTTTTTCAAACAGGTCAATACATATATGGAATAATTTACCAAGTCATGGAATTCTCTCACCAGATGTTTCATTTAAAATGAATTGATACAATTTGTCCAGGATGTACTATTTATGCATGATGCCTGCTTTTTATGTACTGTTGTACACTTTTTTCAGAGTAATACATGAATTATGAATTGTGACATAAGTGATCAAACTCCCACTGTATTGCAGTGTTCAAGCAAATGAAAATAAATTCATGTATCCATATTTGGATTGTCATGTGTTTTCATTACACATGAAATGTGCAATGAACAGGAAGTAATTTATTGATATTTGTTTTGGTTGTTTTAAAGTAAAATTGTGGACACACACACACGGTTCTTGTTACTGATGAAGCACTTCACATCCTTTAATGAGATATTAGCGGAGGAGCTGGATGTTTGTAAATTCATTTTTGTTGATTATGTTACCTTTATGTATTATAGCGGCTCATGGTGGGTATGCAGTAAATGATTAACAGGATCCCAGGCCAATGTGGAGATGTATTCGGCTGCCCCCTTATCTGTCTGCCCTCCCCTACAGTCTGATGTTGTCAAGGCAACTCCATACATTATGCACACACTGACAGAAACTGATACAAACTCATCTCATCTGCACACATGACGTACCCCCCCCTGCCTCCGCCCTGCCCCTCCTCCCCCCTCCAGAGGCCGTGTGGCTCTGCAGCTGCAGAGCCTTCAACTCCCCCAAGCTTGGCGGCGCGACACGCTGCTGTGGCCACCTACACTCTCATTGCCTCAATTTGGATGACGGACTGTTTCAAACTTTAGCGCACATAAACAATCAGATGTATATGTGTGGTTGTTTTAATTGATGTGTGCCATTATTATGTTCAACTAGTAATAATTATGGATTAATTGCTGTATTTTTGTATGAGGTAATTGGGTGTGAAGAATGAATTGCCCTAAAGTTGTTTGAATCTTTGAATATTCTCTCCACCTAGTCCTGGGTCTTCCCAGGGGTCTCCTCCCAACTGGAGGTGCCTTATCAGATGCCCGAACCACCTCAATTTTATAGTTTTGACTTCTAACCAGTGTTGTATAGTAATGAAGTAAAAATACGTCACTACTGTACTTAAGTACATTTTGGGAGACTTTGTACTTTACTCGATTTTTTTAAATTTTAAAACATGTTGTGTGGGCCGCTGAAGAGGAGGTACTGCTGGCCCACCACCACCAGAGGGCGCCCTGCCTGGAGTGCGGGCTCCAGGCACCAGAGGGCGCTGCCGCCGACGAAGGCTGCCAGGGTGACAGCTGTCACCCATTACTGGACACAGCTGACTGCACTCAGGACGGAGGTATATCAGCAGGACAGCGTCTCCACCTCAGTGCCGAGATATCGCCTTGAGATTAAGGTAACCTTCTCTGCAAGCTCATATTGAAGACTCTGATAAACCTTGGTAAACCTTTTCAGGACAGCTGACTACAGAAAGCTACTTGCTTGGATAAGTACTCACCTTTCCTGCTTCATTGTAACAAGAGGTGGAGGCGGCTTCTCCCCTCTCTGTCTACTGGGTGCTGTCGCACCCATACCTGTGTGTTTGTGCTCTTTCCCGCCAGCAGTACCGGATCCGACGAGCGGAGGCAGTGGCCACCTGGGAATTCGGGACTTGGCGGTTCCAGTACTTCTGGGGTTCGGTGGCAGAGGAAATCTGGGTGGTTCCGGTTCGACTAGGACGGACGCCTCCTACCTTCGAGCCTGCCCACACGACACCAGCAGATTTCGGCTTCAAACTCCAAATTATTAATTGTTGTATTGGTTGTGCTCTTTTCACAACAGTAAAACTTGTTATTCACCTTTCTCCATTGTCCGTTCATTGCGCCCCCTGTTGTGGGTCCGTGTACCGACACTTTCACAACAGGATATCTCGGCCAGCGTCATGGATCCCGAGGGGCGTCAACCGGCTGTTGAACGGCCAATGGAGGAACAGGGCGCAGCGGCGGCTTCGGGAGGGGTAGTCGGTGAGTTGCAGCGGATCCTCACCGCTTTCACCACTCGGATCGATTTCATGACCGAGCAGCACGTTCTCCTAAACCGCAGGGTGGAGGCTCTCGCCGCACACGTGGAAGCGCGCCCTCCGGGCGCCGCTGCGGCTCTCCCTCCCGAGGACCCTGCGTGTGAGAATGACGTTCCACTGGTCGTTCAACGGTCCCTTCCTCCGTCCCCAGAAGCTTACATAAGCCCTCCAGAACCGTACGGAGGCTGTGTGGAGACGTGCGCGGATTTTTTGATGCAATGTTCGCTCGTCTTCGCACAGCGTCCCGTGATGTACGCGACTGACGCTAGCAAAGTAGCTTATGTCATAAACCTGCTTCGCGGGGAGGCACGCGCTTGGGCTACAGCGCTCTGGGAGCAGAACTCACGGCTCCTTCATTCATACGATGGGTTTGTACGGGAGCTCAGAACGGTGTTCGATCATCCCAACAGAGGCGAGTCCGCTTCAACCGCACTACTGTCCATACGACAGGGGCGTCGGAGCGCAGCTGCCTATGCAGTCGCCTTCCGCATCGCGGCGGCGAGATCCGGCTGGAATAGCACTGCCCTCCGCGCTGCCTTTGTAAACGGACTGTCTCTGGTCCTAAAAGAGCACCTGGTGGCTAAGGACGAACCGCGGGATTTAGATGGGCTCATCGATCTAGTTATACGACTCGACAACCGGTTAGAAGAACGCCGTCGGGAACGAGGCGAAGGGCGTGGCCAGGCACGCGTCGTCCCTCTCCCTTCCGGGTCCGATCGAGCTCCGCCCTCCCCACGCTCCTCTGTTCCTGCGCTCCGTGCGCCTATGGCTCCCCCTGCTGACGAAGCTATGGACACGAGCAGGGCAACATTTAGGGCACCTGGAGCACAAAGGAGGCGGGCCCACGGAGCTTGTTATGTTTGTGGCTCGAGTGAGCACATGGCAAACGACTGCCCCGAGCGGTTAAACTCCAACGCCCGCCCCTAGAGACTGGGCCAGGGGTGGGCCAAAACATTCACGTGGGACACACCCACATTGCTACACGACTCCCAGTCACGATCCTTTATGAGGATTCAACCCTGAAGGCCCCAGCACTGGTGGACACGGGCTCTGAGGGGAATCTGCTTGACAGTAGATGGGCCAGGGAGATAGGGCTCCCTCTGGTGGCTCTTACCTCGCCTGTGCAGGTTCGGGCGCTAGATGGCTCCCTACTCCCACCAATCACACATAAGACACCTCCAGTAACTCTGGTGGTGTCAGGTAACCACCGGGAGGTGATCGAGTTCTTCGTGACTCAGGCCACCTCCCGTGTGGTTTTAGGGTTTCCATGGATGTTAAAGCACAATCCCCGGATTAATTGGCCGTCCGGGGTGGTGGTTCAGTGGAGCGAAACCTGCCATCGGGAGTGTCTAGGTTCCTCGGTTCCTCCCGGCTCCCAAGCTAAGGAGGAGGTCCGAGTCCCGCCCAATCTGAAGGCGGTGCCAGCGGAGTACCATGACCTCGCTGATATGTTCAGCAAGGATCTGGCTCTCACGCTTCCTCCTCACCGCCCATACGATTGTGCCATTGATTTGGTTCCAGGCAGTGAGTTCCCGTCCAGTAGGCTGTACAACCTCTCACGGCCGGAGCGCGAATCAATGGAGACCTACATCCGGGACTCATTAGCTGCCGGGTTGATCCGGAATTCCACCTCTCCGATGGGTGCTGGTTTCTTTTTTGTGGGTAAAAAGGATGGCGGGCTTCGTCCATGCATTGATTATAGGGGGTTGAACGAAATCACGGTTCGCAATCGATACCCGTTGCCCCTGTTGGATTCGGTGTTCACCCCCTTGCATGGAGCCAATATCTTCACCAAACTTGATCTTAGGAATGCCTATCATTTGGTTCGGATCCGGAAGGGAGACGAATGGAAGACGGCATTTAACACCCTGTTGGGCCATTTTGAGTACCTGGTCATGCCGTTCGGTCTCACTAACGCTCCCGCGACCTTCCAAGCATTGGTAAACGATGTCCTGCGGGACTTCCTGCACCGGTTCGTCTTCGTGTATCTGGATGATATACTCATCTTTTCCCCGGATCCTGAGACTCATGTCCGGCATGTCCGTCAGGTCCTGCAGCGGTTGTTGGAGAACCGCCTGTTTGTGAAGGGCGAGAAGTGTGAGTTCCACCGCACTTCTTTGTCCTTCCTGGGGTTCATCATCTCCTCTAACTCCGTCGCCCCGGACCCGGCCAAGGTTGCGGCGGTGAGAGATTGGCCCCAACCTACAAGCCGTAGGAAGCTGCAACAGTTCCTCGGTTTTGCTAATTTTTATAGGAGGTTCATTAAGGGCTACAGTCAGGTAGTTAGCCCCCTGACAGCCCTGACCTCTCCAAAAGTTCCCTTCACCTGGTCGGACCGGTGCGAGGCCGCGTTCAAGGAGTTGAAACGGCGCTTCTCGTCTGCACCAGTTCTGGTGCAGCCCGATCCTAGTCGCCAGTTAGTGGTTGAAGTGGATGCCTCGGACTCAGGGATAGGAGCGGTGCTCTCCCAGAGCGGGAAGACCGATAAGGTCCTTCACCCGTGTGCCTATTTTTCTCGCAGGTTGACCCCCGCTGAACGGAATTATGACGTCGGCAATCGGGAACTCCTTGCTGTGAAAGAGGCCCTCGAAGAGTGGAGACATCTGTTGGAGGGAACAGCCGTGCCATTCACGGTTTTCACTGACCATCGGAACCTGGAGTACATCAGAACCGCCAAGCGTCTGAACCCCAGGCAAGCCCGCTGGTCACTGTTCTTTGGCCGTTTTGACTTCCGGATTACCTACCGTCCCGGGACCAAGAATCAGAGATCGGATGCATTGTCCCGGGTGCACGAAGATGAGGTCAAAACGGAACCGTCGGATCCCCCGGATCCCATCATCCCGGAGTCCGCTATCGTGGCCGCCCTCACCTGGGACGTGGAAAAGACCGTCCGGGAGGCCCTGACCCGTGTCCCGGACCCCGGAAACGGACCAAAAAACAGACTATACGTCCCACCAGAGGCTAGAGCTGCAGTCCTGGACTTCTGTCACGGTTCTAAGCTCTCCTGTCACCCAGGGGTGCGAAGGACCGTGGCAGTCGTCCGGCAACGCTTCTGGTGGGCATCCGTGGAGACCGACGTCCGGGACTACGTCCAGGCATGTACCACCTGCGCCAGGGGCAAGGCCGATCACAGGAAGACCTCAGGGCAGCTACAGCCGTTGCCCGTGCCTCATCGCCCCTGGTCCCACATTGGCCTGGACTTCGTCACGGGTCTCCCGCCGTCCCAGGGAAACACCGTCGTCTTCACGATAGTGGACCGTTTCTCCAAGGCGGCCCACTTCGTGGCCCTCCCGAAGCTCCCTACGGCCCAGGAGACAGCGGACCTCCTGGTCCACCACGTCGTCCGTCTGCATGGCATACCATCAGACATCGTCTCCGATCGCGGTCCCCAGTTCACCTCACATGTCTGGAGGAGCTTCTGCCGGGAACTGGGGGCCTCGGTCAGCCTTTCGTCCGGGTACCACCCCCAGACCAACGGGCAAGCAGAGCGGGCCAACCAAGAATTGGAGCAGACACTACGCTGTGTGACAGCCGCGCACCCGACGGCCTGGAGTACCCACCTGGCCTGGATCGAGTACGCCCACAACAGCCAAGTGTCATCAGCCACCGGCCTCTCCCCGTTTGAGGTGTGCTTGGGGTATCAGCCCCCCTTGTTTCCGGTGGTCGAGGGAGAGGTCGGTGTGCCCTCGGTCCAGGCCCACCTACGGAAGTGCCGTCGGGTGTGGCGTGCTGCCCGCTCTGCTTTGTTGAAGGCCCGGACGAGGGCGAAGAAACATGCAGACCGGCGGCGGGCCCCGGCCCCCACGTATCGTCCTGGGCAGGAAGTGTGGTTGTCAACCAAGGACATTCCCCTTCAAGTGGACTCCCCCAAGCTCCAAGAACGATACATCGGTCCCTTCAAGGTCCTCAAAGTCATCAATCCCGCCGCAGTGAGGCTTCAGCTTCCGGCCTCACTGCGGATTCACCCAGTGTTTCACGTCTCCCGGATAAAACCCCATCACACCTCACCCCTCTGCACCCCGGGTCCGGCACCACCTCCTGCCCGGATCATCGACGGGGAACCGGCTTGGACCGTGCGCCGGCTCCTCGATGTCCGTCGAATGGGCCGGGGTTTTCAGTACCTGGTGGACTGGGAGGGGTACGGCCCCGAGGAGCGCTCCTGGGTGAAGAAGGGCTTCATCCTGGACCCGGCCCTCCTGGCCGACTTCTACCGACGCCATCCGGACAAGCCCGGTCGTGCGCCAGGAGGCGCCCGTTGAGGGGGGGGTCCTGTTGTGTGGGCCGCTGAAGAGGAGGTACTGCTGGCCCACCACCACCAGAGGGCGCCCTGCCTGGAGTGCGGGCTCCAGGCACCAGAGGGCGCTGCCGCCGACGAAGGCTGCCAGGGTGACAGCTGTCACCCATTACTGGACACAGCTGACTGCACTCAGGACGGAGGTATATCAGCAGGACAGCGTCTCCACCTCAGTGCCGAGATATCGCCTTGAGATTAAGGTAACCTTCTCTGCAAGCTCATATTGAAGACTCTGATAAACCTTGGTAAACCTTTTCAGGACAGCTGACTACAGAAAGCTACTTGCTTGGATAAGTACTCACCTTTCCTGCTTCATTGTAACAAGAGGTGGAGGCGGCTTCTCCCCTCTCTGTCTACTGGGTGCTGTCGCACCCATACCTGTGTGTTTGTGCTCTTTCCCGCCAGCAGTACCGGATCCGACGAGCGGAGGCAGTGGCCACCTGGGAATTCGGGACTTGGCGGTTCCAGTACTTCTGGGGTTCGGTGGCAGAGGAAATCTGGGTGGTTCCGGTTCGACTAGGACGGACGCCTCCTACCTTCGAGCCTGCCCACACGACACCAGCAGATTTCGGCTTCAAACTCCAAATTATTAATTGTTGTATTGGTTGTGCTCTTTTCACAACAGTAAAACTTGTTATTCACCTTTCTCCATTGTCCGTTCATTGCGCCCCCTGTTGTGGGTCCGTGTACCGACACTTTCACAACAAAACAGCTTACTTTCACTTTTACTTCACTACATTTCTGACGTTAATTGCATACTTCTACCCCGATTTTCTTCATTTTCTATGCGCCATGCCGTTACTTGTTACAAAAAAAAAAAAACAACACACACACACTCGAAAAAGTCGTGTTTTCACCCAGAGACGACTAGTGACTGCAACAAAGTCAGGCCGATTTGTCATGAGGCATGTCCGGGAGGCTTTTTTGCAGTTGTGCACTTGTGCTCTTGGGGGGTGTTTGTCAATCAATCAATCAATCAATTTTTTTTTTATATAGCGCCAAATCACAACAAACAGTTGCCCCAAGGCGCTTTATATTGTAAGGCAAGGCCATACAATAATGATGTAAAACCCCAACGGTCAAAACGACCCCCTGTGAGCAAGCACTTGGCTACAGTGGGAAGGAAAAACTCCCTTTTAACAGGAAGAAACCTCCAGCAGAACCAGGCTCAGGGAGGGGCAGTCTTCTGCTGGGACTGGTTGGGGCTGAGGGAGAGAACCAGGAAAAAGACATGCTGTGGAGGGGAGCAGAGATCGATCACTAATGATTAAATGCAGAGTGGTGCATACAGAGCAAAAAGAGAAAGAAACAGTGCATCATGGGAACCCCCCAGCAGTCTACGTCTATAGCAGCATAACTAAGGGATGGTTCAGGGTCACCTGATCCAGCCCTAACTATAAGCTTTAGCAAAAAGGAAAGTTTTAAGCCTAATCTTAAAAGTAGAGAGGGTGTCTGTCTCCCTGATCTGAATTGGGAGCTGGTTCCACAGGAGAGGAGCCTGAAAGCTGAAGGCTCTGCCTCCCATTCTACTCTTACAAACCCTAGGAACTACAAGTAAGCCTGCAGTCTGAGAGCGAAGCGCTCTATTGGGGTGATATGGTACTACGAGGTCCCTAAGATAAGATGGGACCTGATTATTCAAAACCTTATAAGTAAGAAGAAGAATTTTAAATTCTATTCTACAATTAACAGGAAGCCAATGAAGAGAGGCCAATATGGGTGAGATATGCTCTCTCCTTCTAGTCCCTGTCAGCACTCTAGCTGCAGCATTTTGAATTAACTGAAGGCTTTTTAGGGAACTTTTAGGACAACCTGATAATAATGAATTACAATAGTCCAGCCTAGAGGAAATAAATGCATGAATTAGTTTTTCAGCATCACTCTGAGACAAGACCTTTCTGATTTTAGAGATATTGCGTAAATGCAAAAAAGCAGTCCTACATATTTGTTTAATATGCGCTTTGAATTACATATCCTGATCAAAAATGACTCCAAGATTTCTCACAGTATTACTAGAGGTCAGGGTAATGCCATCCAGAGTAAGGATCTGGTTAGACACCATGTTTCTAAGATTTGTGGGGCCAAGTACAATAACTTCAGTTTTATCTGAGTTTAAAAGCAGGAAATTAGAGGTCATCCATGTCTTTATGTCTGTAAGACAATCCTGCAGTTTAGCTAATTGGTGTGTGTCGTCTGGCTTCATGGATAGATAAAGCTGGGTATCATCTGCGTAACAATGAAAATTTAAGCAATACCGTCTAATAATACTGCCTAAGGGAAGCATATATAAAGTGAATAAAATTGGTCCTAGCACAGAACCTTGTGGAACTCCATAATTAACTTTAGTCTGTGAAGAAGATTCCCCATTTACATGAACAAATTGTAATCTATTAGACAAATATGATTCAAACCACCGCAGTGCAGTGCCTTTAATACCTATGGCATGCTCTAATCTCTGTAATAAAATTTTATGGTCAACAGTATCAAAAGCAGCACTGAGGTCTAACAGAACAAGCACAGAGATGAGTCCACTGTCCGAGGCCATAAGAAGATCATTTGTAACCTTCACTAATGCTGTTTCTGTACTATGATGAATTCTAAAACCTGACTGAAACTCTTCAAATAGACCATTCCTCTGCAGATGATCAGTTAGCTGTTTTACAACTACCCTTTCAAGAATTTTTGAGAGAAAAGGAAGGTTGGAGATTGGCCTATAATTAGCTAAGATAGCTGGGTCAAGTGATGGCTTTTTAAGTAATGGTTTAATTACTGCCACCTTAAAAGCCTGTGGTACATAGCCAACTAACAAAGATAGATTGATCATATTTAAGATCGAAGCATTAAATAATGGTAGGGCTTCCTTGAGCAGCCTGGTAGGAATGGGGTCTAATAAACATGTTGATGGTTTGGATGAAGTAACTAATGAAAATAACTCAGACAGAACAATCGGAGAGAAAGAGTCTAACCAAATACCGGCATCACTGAAAGCAGCCAAAGATAACGATACGTCTTTGGGATGGTTATGAGTAATTTTTTCTCTAATAGTTAAAATTTTGTTAGCAAAGAAAGTCATGAACTCATTACTAGTTAAAGTTAATGGAATACTCAGCTCAATAGAGCTCTGACTCTTTGTCAGCCTGGCTACAGTGCTGAAAAGAAACCTGGGGTTGTTCTTATTTTCTTCAATTAGTGATGAGTAGAAAGAACATGATCATTTTTCTACATTGATTACAGACCTGCAGCGGGTCTGTAATCAACCTTTCTGCAGCGCAGTTTTGCTTTGAGCCTTGAACCAATCGAAGCAGTGATTCGCAGATTGAAGCAGTGCTTTGATCTGTGATTCTTGGATTCATTGTTTAATTTCGCTTTATCCTAATTTTTCCCCGCTAAAACCCTGAAGAGCATATGTCTGTGATTAATATTTAATATTTTTATGTTAAACCGACCTGTTATGGTCTTCTGAAACAGCTGATAGATGTATTTTATAACTTAAAAACAGGACCTATGCTAATGCGTTAGCGTGTCTATGGCGTTTTCAATGTTAAAGTTAGCATTAAGCTGTTTGAGTCAGCACGTTTGTGTTGATTTGTTTTCAGTATAATTAATGGCTCAGCGTTCGTTGTCGTAAAAGAGTCAAATTCTAATTTTTCTAAATTTATTTTTATTCATATATAATAGCAACAACAACAGTAGTCTACATAATAGACAGTAATAGTCAATAATAATAGACTAATAATGTTACAGACAAAAAGAACCTAATGAAACAAAACACAACAGAAAAGATAAAACCATGTAACAATGAAAATAAATAAATACATATAGAAATAAATAAATGTTTCCTGTGAACACCTAGTGAGTAGCCTACTCTCATTTAGGTTTTGAAACGTTGTTTCTAAAGTGTTTTTGTGTGATGTGCACAAGTTTCAGTATTTTGACTAATACTACCAGTCATTTACAAGCCTAGATAAACTTTTATAAAAAAAAAAAATCAGTCCGTTTTTGATTATTAACATTTGCTTGTACTTTTACTTTCATTACTTGACTACATTTAGTTGTACATTACTTGTCATACTTAAGTACAATAAATACTAGATACTTTAAGACTTTTGCTTGAGTAGCATTTCAATCGGTGACTTGAACTTCTACCAAAGTAATTTTTTAATGGGTATCTGTACTTTTACTTAAGTGTGATTTTCCGGTACTTTATACAACACTGCTTCTAACATAAAAAATAAAGTCCAAAAAATATCAGAGCTACAGATGGCAGAGGTACCGCTACAAATACAACAACACCTATGAGACAATGATGGCGGGAATCATGGCATGTTCCTGTCTTCTTGAAAGCGACACTGAAGTATCATTGTTTGATTTTCCTCTGTACAGCAGTCAGGTCATTTAGGTGGTTTTTGCACATGACGCGCTCAGTCTCCCTCAGCTCTGCGCGTTACAGTTTTATTGTAGTCAAACAAATCCAGGGGTTTATTGTACTGTCACATTCTAACATGCCTCATATTTCATTGCAGGCAATTGTCGGCTACTTTGACATTTTCTTCGACAAAGGCTGCAGCAACAAGGTAAGCAGCAGTGGCAAGAGCCGAGCCATTTAACGGAAACTCAATTACGTTCACGCTTTAGCGTGTTTCCCTTCCCTGCAGCGTTAGCTGGAAATCGACAGGCGTCCTCGGTGACTGCTGATATAAGCACTTGCACAGCAGTTGGAACACAAAGCTCTCTGAGCAACACACAGACGTGCCTTTTCACTGCACCTCCTCTTCCACCTGAGACTGAACCGTCGTGCTACAGCTGAGGTGCTGTTGTACGTTAGCATCATTACGGGGACGTACGGCTGAACAGCGTGATGTACAAAGTCCAGACTGATTCATACACACACACACACTGAACTTCAAATGATTTTCTTACAGAAGTGGATCATGGAAAAGTAGGTGAGCTGTAGCAAAACACAGAGTAGACATGTGATTCCAAGTATTTCAGCAACCTTTTTTAATCTGTAGTCCTTGAAGATCGGCAGTAATTTTTTGCATGGTGGCGTTTTGAAAGCTTTTCAATTTTACCATTTTTGTCAATTCAGTGTAAGCTGCATATAATTGTACCTTTCTGTTGTGCTGTCAGAAATGCATGTGCCACCACTCAAAAGTGATATGGGCTCCACTCAGAATGCACAACTAATCAAATCTGAATATAATTCTGGAACCAAAACGGTAGTGGTTCATATACATAAATAAATAATCTTCACACACTGCACTATCATTTGTGTGTGACCCACGATTAAAGTCCAGATTTGTCCCCATCAGATGTTTCTGTGAAGGCTCTCAGTTGTCCAGGTGGTTTCCATAGTAGAGAAGCTTGAATCTTCGACTGGACTGGGTTGCTTGACGTGAGGACGTTTTGCTTCAAATCACAGAAGCTTCCTCAGCTAAAATTCTTACGCTGGTAGTCTGACTTCTGTCTTGACTCTTGTAGAGAAGAACAAATAGAAGCCACAAAAGCTGGAGTTTTAAACCTAACCAGACCCCTCCTACCAAGAGGCAGACTGCTATTGGCTAGTGACTAAACAATTGCTTTAATGAGCACATATTGTGCACTAGTTAGCACCCTCCTAATGCCAGGGTAGCTGTCCCTCCTAACGATGGGACTGACGCCTCTCCTGATGACGTGAATGACTCATTACCATGAACAAAAGACTGAAACTGCATTGCTCTGTTTGTAACTTGGGATCCTGTCCTTAGGGTGAACTAATTTCTGTCTCAAGGTGTTAACAGGTTTAAAGCAAACTGGAATTTTGTGCTGTCTGAAGATCCTCTGTAGTTTTTCCCCTACTCCTGCTAAATAAGGGAGAGACACTCCTCTTCTTCTTGTCTCCGTCTCCTGTCTGTCTGGTCTCTTTGTTCTCTGGGACTTCTGCACTTTATCCAGGGACCATTGTGGGTACCCATATATTGTGAGGGCTTTCTGGACATGTTGTTGTTCTTTAGCCCTTCCCTCTGTAGTTGTGGGCACCTGTAGGGCTCTGTGTTGAAGAGTCCTGATCACCCCGAGCTTGTGTTCAAGGGGGTGGTTTGAGCCAAAGAGCAGATATTGGTCAGTGTGAGTAGGTTTTCTGTAAACCCCTGTCTGGAGCTGCCTGTTCTCTCCAGTCATAACATCACAGTCCCCCATCAGATGCTGTACTTTATCTTTGTTCAGGGAAAAAGAAAAACCATCTCAATGCAGGGTTTCCTTCTGATAACTGGTGAAGGATCACGTCTTGTGTTTGTTGTTCTTCTTGTTCTTCGTTCATCTTGATTCACCATCCACCTGCATGTCCTCCTTCAGTACATCCATAAACCTCCTCTTTGGCTTCTCTTTTCTTCTCCTCCCTGGTGGCTCCATCCACAGCATCCTTTTCCCTATTTACCCTGAGGTTCCCTCTCTGCACATGTCCAAACCATCTCAATCTTGCCTCTTTGACTTTGTCTCCAAACTGTGTAGTCTGAGCTGCCCATCTGATATGTTCATTCCTAATTCTGTTCATCCTCGTCACTTTTTTTAGTGTCACCATCTCAAGGCCGTACAGCATAACTGGTCTCACTGCTGTCTTGTAGACTTTGCCTTTTTGGTCTTGCAGATATTCTTCAGTCACAAATCACTCCTGCCACCTTTCTCCACCCACTCTACCCTGCCTGCACTCTTGTCTTCACCGCTCTCACACTCTCCATCACATTGGACGGTTGACCCCAAGTATTTAAATTCATCTACTTTCACCACCTCAACTGTTTGCAGCTGTTCTACACCACTGGGCTCCCCCTCATTCACACGCACGCACTTTATCTTGCTCCTCCTGACTTTCATTCCCCTTCTTTCCAAAGCATATCTCCACTCTGTCATCTTGAAAAGTTATAGTCCATGGAGACTCCTGTCTGATCTCCTCTGTCAGTCTGTCCACCACCACTGCAAGCAAGAAAGGTCTCAGGGCTGATCCTTGGTGTAATCTAACCTCCACCTCAAATACATCTGTCATTCCTAAAGTGCATCTCAGTGCTGTCAAACATCGCCCTCACATACCTCTCTGCCCCTCCAGACTTTGTTATACGAGGTCTGTCAATAAAGTATAGGTCCTTTTTATTTTTTTCAAAAACTATATGGATTTCATTCATATGTTTTTACGTCAGACATGCTTGAACCCTCGTGCGCATGCGTGAGTTTTTCCACGCCTGTCGGTGACGTCATTCGCCTGTGAGCACTCCTTGTGGGAGGAGTCGTCCAGCTCCTTGTCGGAATTCCTTTGTCTGAGAAGTTGCTGAGAGACTGGTGCTTTGTTTGATCAAAATTTTTTCTAAACCTGTGAGACACATCGAAGTGGACACGGTTCGAAAAATTAAGCTGGTTTTCTGTGAAAATTTTAACGGCTGATGAGAGATTTTGAGGTGATACTGTCGCTTTAAGGACTTCCCACGGAGCGAGACGTCGTGCAGCGCTCTCAGGCGCCGTCGTCAGCCTGTTTCAAGCTGAAAACCTCCACATTTCAGGCTCTATTGATCCAGGACGTCGTGAGAGAACAGAGAAGTTTCAGAAGAAGTCGGTTTCAACATTTTATCTGGATATTCCACTGTTAAAGGAGATTTTTTTAATGCAAGACGTGCGGACAGATTGCAGCATCGGCTCGCAGCCGCTGCAACGCTCCGCCACAGGAAAAACACCTCCGTTGGAAGCCTTAAGGACAAGTTGGAACATGTCCAGCTGTTAAACAATTTCTCATATACTCACTCCACTGAAAGCCATCAAAAGCCGCCTGGATTTTACAAATGGTTATCAACACGGAAGTGTTTTTCCTGTGGCGGAGCGTCACGGCGGCTGCGAGCCGACGCTGCAATCCGTCCGCACGTCTGTCAAACAAAGCGCCAGTCTCTCAGCAACTTCTCAGACAAAGGAATTCCAACAAGGGGCTGGACGACTCCTCCCACAAGGAGTGCTCACAGGTGAATGACGTCACCGACAGGCGTGGAAAGTTTAGAAAGATCTAAGTGTGGAGATGATAAGGAGCAAAACTTGCAGGAACATTCTGAACTGAGTGAAGCTCTGAGGGTTTTTCTCATTTCATCATGACTGTTTTGCTTTTGTTTTTGTTTATTTTTGTTTTTGTTTTTTATTCATGGCAGGTTATGTTCTCCACTGGTCCTCATGTCACAAAGACCCACTGGAAGCAGACTGTTTTCCTCCTGGAGAGACCATTTCAGGTCCAGGCTGGTTAGTGGCTCATGACACAGTTCTGAAACATTCACCAATGTTTTAGATTTGTTTACCATGTATGTTGTAAAAAAAAATTACACACACACACGTGTGTGTGTAAGTCATGCAGTCATGCATACACACACACACACATATATACATTTAAAACCAGTCAGTCTGAACAGTAAGTAAGTGGGTTCTAAAGCCGTCCAGCACTGAGAGTCTGCAGGTTTATAAAGATAAAGATAAACTGTATTGATCTCACAGAGGAGATATTCACATGTTTCATCAGCCCTTAAAAAAAACACACAAGATGGGTGTAAGTATAGGAAAATGCTCATCAAACAGCGTGTGCAAGGATAAACAATAATAATAATACTTGTAACAGTACAAGACATAAGAAATGAGGTAGAAATAGAATAAGTATGTATATTTATACACACACTCACATGCACACATACATATATATATATATATATATATATATATATATATATACACATATACATACACACAATAATAGTAGTGCTATGTCACTAAAAAGATTAATCCAGGTTTTGAGTATATTTCTTATTGTTACATGGGAAACAAGGTACCAGTAGATTCAGTAGATTCTCACAAATCCAACAAGACCAAGCATTCATGATATGCACACTCTTAAGGCTATGAAATTGTGCTATTAGTAAAAAAAAAAGTAGAAAAGGGGGTGTTCACAATAATAGTAGCATCTGCTGTTGACGTCACAAACTCAAAACTGTTATGTTCAAACTGCTTTTTTAGCAATCCTGTGAATCACTAAACTAGTATTTAGTTGTATAACCACAGTTTTTCATGATTTCTTCACATCTGCGAGGCATTAATTTTGTTGGTTTGGAACCAAGATTTTGCTTGTTTACTAGTGTGCTTGGGGTCATTGTCTTGTTGAAACACCCATTTCAAGGGCATGTCCTCTTCAGCATAAGGCAACATGACCTCTTCAAGTATGTTGACATATCCAAACTGATCCATGATACCTGGTATGCAATATATAGGCCCAACACCATAGTAGGAGAAACATGTCCATATCATGATGCTTGCACCAACATGCTTCACTGTCTTCACTGTGAACTGTGGCTTGAATTCAGAGTTTGGGGGTCGTCTCACAAACTGTCTGCGGCCCTTGGACCCAAAAAGAACAGTTTTACTCTCATCAGTCCACAAAATATTCCTCCATTTCTCTTTAGGCCAGTTGATGTGTTCTTTGGCAAATTGTAACCTCTTCTGCACATGTCTTTTATTTAACAGAGGGACTTTGCGGGGGATTCTTGCAAATAAATTAGCTTCACACAGGCGTCTTCTAACTGTCACAGCACTTACAGGTAACTCCAGACTGTCTTTGATCATCCTGGAGCTGATCAGTGGGTGAGCCTTTGCCATTCTGGTTATTCTTCTATCCATTTTGATGGTTGTTTTCCATTTTCTTCCACGCATCTCTGTTTTTTTTTTTTTTGTCCATTTTAAAGCTTTGGAGATCATTGTAGATGAACAGCCTATAGTGTTTTGCACCTGCGTATAAGTTTTCCTCTCTCCAATCAACTTTTTAATCAAACTACGCTGTTCTTCTGAACAATGTCTTGAACGTCCCATTTTCCTCAGGCTTTCAAAGAGAAAACCATGTTCAACAGGTGCTGGCTTCATCCTTAAATAGGGGACACCTGATTCACACCTGTTTGTTCCACAAAATTGACAAACTCACTGACTGAATGCCACACTACTATTATTGTGAACACCCCCTTTTCTACTTTTTTTTTTTACTAATAGCCCAATTTCATAGTCTTAAGAGTGTGCATATCATGAATGTTTGGTCTTGTTCCTCTTGGTTGGTGGAACGAAAAGCAGCTTTGACTTTTTGTTAATTCTTTCAAACGTGTGATCTCTTAAACTACCGTACCTTTTCCTCGTGCTCTTGTCTCCATTCATTAGAGACGCTCTCTGGCGTGTACTTTTTTGTCATGCGGGCCTCGGCAGCGCGTCGTCGACGCTGCAGCAGGTAATCTGTCTACTGCAGAAGTGTAGTCAGACTGGGTGACACCTGTTATCTGTCACCCACAGAGACAGGAAGAGATCAAAACAAATCACGCTCAGCCATCAGAGACAGCATGTAAAACTTCATCTGATAAGTGGTCACAGGCCACTGACTCCTGACGCTTTACAAGAGGAGGAGCTTTGTAACCCATCAGTGAAATATTTATCACATCCCTGTCCCAGTACCTTTAAATACTCTTCAATAAATGCTACTACTTGCATTCCGCGGGGATTTTTATTTTTTTGGTCCATGAAAAGGCGAATGTGCCACTGCCTGTGTGCATGTTTGTGTCTGTGTTTATGTCGAGTTTCTTTCAAAACTAACTTAAGGAAGTGTGTAGTAACACAGCACAACACAAACCACTAAAGGACTTTGACTGTTCATCAAAAAGGACATAAATGGTAGTTTTTGTCAGTAGCACTGCCAGAATTTTAAAGGCTTTTTTAATATTTGCCACAGTGGCAGTTCACAGGCAAACCCGATGTCCTGTCGAGATGAAGTGCGTCACACTATACTGCGCATGCGCACATCGCTCTACACCGGACTTGAAGGCGTCACCTGTCGAGATGAGGTGCCTCGCGCAACTGCACATGTGGCGATGATGTAACTCGCTCGACGTGCAACTGAGCATGCGCATTTTTTTTGTTGTTTTTTTCCGTCAAAGGTTTTTTTTTATTAATTGTATTCAGTGTATTTATAGCCTAGTAAGTAAAACATTTTCTGTATTTTACGTTAGGAGCATAAATGTATGTATATGTATATTTTGCCTGTCAAAATAAGCTAACTCCAGGTTAAAAATACTTACCATTTTATAGTGAGTATATTTTATACATTACTACGTTCAGATGAACAATTTATGCATTTACTTGCCCATTAAAATAAGCAAACTTCATCAAGTAATTTTTTCAGTGCAGACATATGCAGTTACGCGAGGAACGTCATCTCGACGATGCACCTCATCTCGACAGAACACCAGCTCCCCACGTCATGCATTCAGTCACCATATGTAACTTGGTGAGAGCTAAACCCTGGTTCACTTGGCAGGTGATGTTGATACAGCATATGGAGCTTTTTTAAAAATATTTACATCAGTATATGAAAAAAATTGTCCAATAAAACAATACGGTAAAAACAAACATTCAAAGATCAACCATGGTTGACGAAAGGATTACAAAATGCATGTAAAAAGAAAAATGCTCTATACAAATAATTCATAAAACTAAGGACTAAGGAGGCAGAAAATAGATATAAGAAATATAAAAATAAGTTAACTAATATTATAAGGGTATGTAGGAAGGAATACTATAGTAAGATATTATATAATAACAAAAATACTATAGTAAGATATTATATAATAACAAAAATAATATCAAAGGAATATGGGATATTTTAAATAGCATTATTAAAAATGGTACAAAATAGCAGAGCTATCCTCAATATTTCATTGATAACAATATCAGAAAGGAAAATATGGATGAGGTGGTTAATGGCTTTAATATTTTTTTTTGTTGTAAATGTTGGACCTAATGTGGCAGAAAACATTTCTAATTCAGTGTTATCTGAGGACTGGAATGGTAATCTTATAGAGAGGAATCCCTGTTCAATGATCCTCACAGCAGTGGAAGAATAAGCAATCATAGATATTGTTAACAATTGCAAATACAAAACATCTACTGATTTAAATGAAATTGACATGATAGTGACCTGTAAAACAGGTCATTGAAGGGATTTCAGAACCATTAACATATATTTGTAATTTGTCATTTCAAACAGGTAAATTTCCCAATGAAATGAAAATAGCCAAAGTTGTACCGCTGTATAAGACTGGGGATAGACACCACAAATTATAGGCCTGTTTCTTTGCTTCCATAATTTTCCAAAATATTGGAAAAATTATTGGGGTGGTGGCCAAGTGGTTAATGCGCTTGGTTTCAGTTCAGAAGGTTCCAGGTTCAAATCCCACCCCTACCACATTTCTCCATGTAATGTGGAGTTGCGTCAGGAAGGGCATCCGGTGTAAAACTTGTGCCAATTCAACATGCAGATCCACCTTGGATTTGCTGTGGCGACCCCAAGTGCAAACAAGGGAGCAGCCGAAAGGGACTTACTAGATTAGATACATTTATAAACAAACATAAATTACTTATTGACAGTCAATATGGATTTAGAGCAAATAGTTCAACATCACTGGCATTAAAAGAATCATTTGAGGAGATCACAAATGCCATAGATCATAAATTACGTTCAGTTGGAATATTCATAGACCTTAAAAAAGCTTTCCACACAATCAATCATGATATATTAATCAATAAACTTGAACGGTATGGGATCAGGGGATTAGTTTTGCACTGGGTGAGAAGTTATTTGAGTAACAGAAAACAATTTGTGAAGTTGGGGGAATATACATCATCATGCTTGGACATTGCTTGTGGTGTCCCACAGGGGTCAGTATTGGGTCCAAAACTCTTTTTACTTTATATAAATGATATTTTTAATGTGTCCAAGATATTAAAATTAGTATTATTTGCAGATGACACAAGTATTTTTTGTTCTGGGGGGGATTTGCAGAAACTACTAAGGAACATCACTACAGAAATGGGAAAGCTGTAAATGTGGTTTGACAGAAATAAATTATCATTAAACTTAAGTAAAACAAAATATATGTTATTTGGCAATTGTAATAAAGACATACAAGTACAGTTACAAGTACAGGGGGTGGATATTGAAAGAGTATATGAAACTAAGTTTCTTGGGTTGATAATTGATGATAAAATAAACTGGAAGTCTCATATAAAACATATACAGAGCAAACTGTCAAGAAGCATTTCAGTTCTGAACAAAGTTAAATACATTCTGGACCACAACTCACTCCGCATTCTCTATTGCTCACTGATCTTACCATATTTGCACTATTGTGCAGAGGTCTGGGCCAATAATTATAAATGTACAACACAGCCATTATTCATACTGCAGAAAAGCGCTATAAGAATAAATCATAATACTGGTTATAGAAACCACACAAATTCAATATTCTTAAAATCAAACATTTTAAAATTTACTGATCTGGTTCATTTTCAAACAGTACAAATTGTGTATAAAGCAATAAAAAATTAACTTCCTGGAAATATTAAAAGCATGTTCTTTAATAGAGTAGGGGATTCTACGTAATCTGAGGGGGGAGTTTAACTTAAAACATCAGTGGGCACGTACAACATTAAAAGGTTTTGTATTTCTGTTTGTGGAGTGAGGATGTGGAACAGATTGAGGGTGGAAGCAATGTCCAAGCATGAACCAGTTTAAGCAGTGGTATAGGTACATGGTTTTTTTCTAGGTATAAGGAGGAGGAAGGGTGTTGAGGGTTAGGGTGTTTTGTTGATCATTGTTTAGTTGTGTGCACTTGTTTTTCTATCTTGTAAATATGTAGTATAAAATCACACACATTGCATATGTATGTAGGTATGTGTATATGTGTATGTATCTACACTAGAGATGTTTATGATGATGGGACTTGAGTTTGTGTTGTGTTAAATGTGTTTGTAGCATGGCCCAAGCAGAGGGTCACCCCTTAGAGTCTGGTCTGCTTGAGGGTTCTTCCTCAGTACATCAGAGGGAGTTTTTCCTTACCACTGTTGCCTGTGTGCTTGCTCTGGGGGTTGTAATGAGTACGTATACGAGTATATGTATGTTTGTATGTATATAAGGGGTGGGCGTTTATAAGCTTTGCTTCTGCTCACCCCCTTTTGGTCACACGTCATGGTGGAATTGTCTTGTGTATCAGTTTTTTTTTTTTTTTTTTTGTTACTGTTGAGTTTGTGTGCCAAATAAATAAATAAATTAATTCATTCATTCATTCAGTGCCTTGGGATCCCGTGTGAAATCTTAGTGGACTTCCCCGTGGATAGAGAAGTGTGGGATGGGCTGAGTGGTCTACTGCCACCACAACCCAGACCCAGATCGCTGGCAGAAAATGAATTAATGAATCCAAAATGGGATCCAAATCACGGAAATGTGAAATGTTCTGTTTCTTGCAGTACAACAACTAATATTTCCATCGCAATGTTTTGTCATATTTATTCAAACAGATAAAATCAAAAGATGTAATAATATTAAGGTTTCGTAGAAGAAAAAAATGCATGATTATTAACTTCACAAGTTCTTAACATGCTTAGTGCTTGTCCTTTTTATTTTTTTGTGCGGGTGTGTGCCGTGTCCCTCCGTGCACGCTATCATAATGAAAATCACAGATGTGGTCGCTTACGCCGGGATGGATGGGCCCCAGGGCCGGTTGTCCACTTGCTGACCAGATTATCAGATGGAAGTGATGGTAATAAATGACCTAGAGGAAGGCGCTTGACGTTCAGCGGTGCCTTCAGTAGCGCTCAGCCCGTGCTGGTGGCAGGCAGGATGATAAGGCCTTCAGAACCTCTGATGCTGCTCAAATCCTGAACCAGGCTTTTTGCTTTGCTGGCTATGATAAACACAGTTAGATCTGACAGTAGAGATGAGGACAGTAATATGCTAACAGTGCGGAGTTTTGCAGTAGCACAGCAATCTGGGAAACATGTGGTTTATTGATCTGATGCAGATGGTCAATCATCTGCTCATAATTACACCTGTGACGGAGACTGTGGGCCCTTTATTGACCATCTAAGGCACATAGTCTGGATTTGAGACTTATATATATATATATATATATATATATACGAGGGTAGGCTGAAAAGTTCTAAGGCTCACTATGATACAGTTAATGCCTTAACTGCATCATAGTGAGCCTTAGAACTTTTCAGCCTACCCTCATATATATAGGGCTTGAGACCAGAAGAACCTCGGTTCAAATCCCAGCCTGACTGGAAAATTACTAAGGGCCCTTGTGTTGAGTTGTAGTCTTACACACCTCTCTGCAGCTTCTCTCCCCCTGCCATCCCCTCATTACCCCATCCCTGTAGAGACGGTACCTGCTCCCAGACCACCAATAACCAGTGAAAATCTATTTAAGCATAAAAATTCAAAAAGAAAAAATAATATAGCACCTTCAACTGCACCACAGACTAAAACAGTTAAATATGGTCTATTAAACATTAGGTCTCTTTCTTCTAAGTCCCTGTTAGTAAATGATATAATAATTGATCAACATATTGATTTATTCTGCCTTACAGAAACCTGGTTACAGCAGGATGAATATGTTAGTTTAAATGAGTCAACACCCCCGAGTCATACTAACTGCCAGAACGCTCGTAGCACGGGCCGGGGCGGAGGATTAGCAGCAATCTTCCATTCCAGCTTATTAATTAATCAAAAACCCAGACAGAGCTTGAATTCATTTGAAAGCTTGACTCTTAGTCTTGTCCATCCAAATTGGAAGTCCCAAAAACCAGTTTTATTTGTTATTATCTATCGTCCACCTGGTCGTTACTGTGAGATTCTCTGTGAATTTTCAGACCTTTTGTTTGACTTAGTGCTTAGCTCAGATAAGATAATTATAGTGGGCGATTTTAACATCCACACAGATGCTGAGAATGACAGCCTCAACACTGCATTTAATCTATTATTAGACTCAATTGGCTTTGCTCAAAATGTAAATGAGTCCACCCACCACTTTAATCATATCTTAGATCTTGTTCTGACTTATGATATGGAAATTGAAGACTTAACAGTATTCCCTGAAAACTCCCTTCTGTCTGATCATTTCTTAATAACATTTACATTTACTCTGATGGACTACCCAGCAGTGGGAAATAAGTTTCATTACACTAGAAGTCTTTCAGAAAGTGCTGTAACTAGGTTTAAGGATATGATTCCTTCTTTATGTTCTCTAATGCCATATACCAACACAGTGCAGAGTAGCTACCTAAACTCTGTAAGTGAGATAGAGTATCTCCTCAATAGTTTTACATCCTCATTGAAGACAACTTTGGATGCTGTAGCTCCTCTGAAAAAGAGAGCTTTAAATCAGAAGTGCCTGACTCCGTGGTATAACTCACAAACTCGCAGCTTAAAGCAGATAACCCGTACGTTGGAGAGGAAATGGCGTCTCACTAATTTAGAAGATCTTCACTTAGCCTGGAAAAAGAGTCTGTTGCTCTATAAAAAAGCCCTCCATAAAGCTAGGACATCTTACTACTCATCACTAATTGAAGAAAATAAGAACAACCCCAGGTTTCTTTTCAGGACTGTAGCCAGGCTGACAAAGAGTCAGAGCTCTATTGAGCCGAGTATTCCTTTAACTAGTAATGACTTCATGACTTTCTTTGCTAATAAAATTTTAACTATTAGAGAAAAAATTACTCACAACCATCCCAAAGACGTATCGTTATCTTTGGCTGCTTTCAGTGATGCCGGTATTTGGTTAGACTCTTTCTCTCCGATTGTTCTGTCTGTTATTTTAATTAGTTACTTCCTCCAAACCATCAACATGTCTATTAGACCCCATTCCTACCAGGCTGCTCAAGGAAGCCCTGCCATTAATTAATGCTTCGATCTTAAATATGATCAATCTATCTTTATTAGTTGGCTAAGTACCACAGGCTTCTAAGGTGGCAGTAATTAAACCATTACTTAAAAAGCCATCACTTGACCCAGCTATCTTAGCTAATTATAGGCCAATCTCCAACCTTCCTTTTCTCTCAAAAATTCTTGAAAGGGTAGTTGTAAAACAGCTAACTGATCATCTGCAGAGGAATGGTCTATTTGAAGAGTTTCAGTCAGGTTTTAGAATTCATCATAGTACAGAAACAGCATTAGTGAAGGTTACAAATGATCTTCTTATGGCCTCAGACAGTGGACTCATCTCTGTGCTTGTTCTGTTAGACCTCAGTGCTGCTTTTGATACTGTTGACCTTAAAATTTTATTACAGAGATTAGAGCATGCCATAGGTATTAAAGGCACTGCGCTGCGGTGGTTTGAATCATATTTATCTAATAGATTACAATTTGTTCATGTAAATGGAGAATCTTCATCACAGACTAAGGGTAATTATGGAGTTCCACAAGATTCTGTGCTAGGACCAATTTTATTCACTTTATACATGTTTCCCTTAGGCAGTATTATTAGATGGCATTGCTTAAATTTTCATTGTTACGCAGATGATACCCAGCTTTATCTATCCATGAAGCCAGAGGACACACACCAGTTAGCTAAACTGCAGGATTGTCTTACAGACATAAAGACATGGATGACCTCTAATTTCCTGCTTTTAAACTCAGATAAAACTGAAGTTATTGTACTTGGCCCCACAAATCTTAGAAACATGGTGTCTAACCAGTTCCTTACTCTGGATGGCATTACCCTGACCTCTAGTAATACTGTGCGAAATCTTGGAGTCATTTTTGATCAGGATATGTCATTCAAAGAGCATATTAAACAAATATGTAGGACTGCTTTTTCGCATTTGCGCAATATCTCTAAAATTAGAAAGGTCTTGTCTCAGAGTGATGCTGAAAAACTAATTCATGCATTTATTTCCTCTAGGCTGGACTATTGTAATTCATTATTATCAGGTTGTCCTAAAGGTTCCCTGAAAAGCCTTCAGTTAATTCAAAATGCTGCAGCTAGAGTGCTAACAGGGACTAGAAGGAGAGAGCATATCTCACCCATATTGGCCTCTCTTCATTGGCTTCCTGTTTATTCTAGAATAGAATTTAAAATTCTTCTTCTTACTTATAAGGTTTTGAATAATCAGGTCCCATCTTATCTTACGGACCTCATAGTACCATATCACCCCAATAGAGCGCTTCGCTCTCAGACTGCAGGCTTACTTGTAGTTCCTAGGGTTTGTAAGAGTAGAATGGGAGGCAGAGCCTTCAGCTTTCAGGCTCCTCTCCTGTGGAACCAGCTCCCAATTCAGATCAGGGAGACAGACACCCTCTCTACTTTTAAGATTAGGCTTAAAACTTTCCTTTTTGCTAAAGCTTATAGTTAGGGCTGGATCAGGTGACCCTGAACCATCCCTTAGTTATGCTGCTATAGACTTAGACTGCTGGGGGGTTCCCATGATGCACTGAGTGTTTCTTTCTCTTTTTGCTCTGTATGCACCACTCTGCATTTAATCATTAGTGATCGATCTCTGCTCCCCTCCACAGCATGTCTTTTTCCTGGTTCTCTCCCTCAGCCCCAACCAGTCCCAGCAGAAGACTGCCCCTCCCTGAGCCTGGTTCTGCTGGAGGTTTCTTCCTGTTAAAAGGGAGTTTTTCCTTCCCACTGTTGCCAAGTGCTTGCTCACAGGGGGTCGTTTTGACCGTTGGGGTTCTTACGTAATTATTGTATGGCCTTGCCTTACAATATAAAGCGCCTTGGGGCAACTGTTTGTTTTGATTTGGCGCTATATAAATAAAATTGATTTGATTTGTGGAAGGTCTTTAATCCCCTGTTGCTCCCAGTGTGTAGTGAATACCTTGTATGGCAGCACCCTGACATCGGGGTGAATGCGAGGCATTATTGTAAAGCACTTTGAGCATCTGATGCAGATGGAAAAGCGCTATATAAATACAGTCCATTTACCATTTATTTACAAAACAAATGTCAACATTTTTGCAGTGCCTGATATCGCCTAATTCCCGGTCAACACAAACTGAGTAAAGAGGTGGACTGTGCACAAGACAGGGGTGACATGGACGAGATGAATGAAACTCAAACAAACACCCATTTCAGAGTCCCTAAACAGGCTAAGGCCCACAGGGTAACTGATTTGAGTATGTGATTCACACATATTTTTGCAGACCGGGTGGTGGTTTTTGCCACGCCAACTAATCCAAACTAATGACCAGCATCATGACAGTGTGACGGTTGGACCTTCAGTGGACCTAATGTCACCAGGCTACAGATACCTACTAGTTTGTGTTGATGATAGTAACTGTGCAAACACAGAAAGTAAATAATGCTGGAATTACACACAACGGAAATACTACTTCTGCGAGTGCTTTTTAGTTCATCCATGAGTACAGTTAACTTCACAGCAAGCCGTATTCTCTGACGTTTGGAATAAAATGCTTAGCAAGAACAGACGTGGATGAGTCCACAGCAGCTTGCAGGGCCCTGGAGTCTGGACTCCTGTCACTGGTGCACAGCTGTCACTCAATGAGACCATGCCCCTAAATTCATAACTTTATGGCTTAAAAAGTTAAAACTGATGATGTATTTTAAAAAAAAGCTCCCCAAACAGTTGTCATTGAGGGGAAAACAAGCTTTTAGTGATGGGAATTTTCCAGGAATTCACAGAAATTCAGGTGTTTACTTCCATGGTGAACGTTTCTGGGTTTTTTTTTTTGTTTTTTTTTTGTTTTTCTTGTCCTGTGTCAAATTTAGTGTATAGCCTGATTTCTTGATCATATTTGTAAAATCATTTGGAAATGTCTCTGAGAGGCCACAGTGGATATTAAGTCTGACGTTTTCACATCCTGATCCAAGACTGAAGGATAAATGTCATGTGGCATCACTCGTCCACACAGCAGCAAATGAGAGACGCCGTTAAAGATTTTGTCGTGAACTCGGTATAGTGTTGATGACAAAATGACCAAAAAAAAATGTATTTTTTTTTTCCCTCTCAAAGTGCCACTCATATCACTGAGCTTTGGAGTTAAAAAAAAAAAAAAAAAACTTTTTTTCCCTGGCTGTAAATATATATTTCTGTGGCAGAGTTGGGGATTTTAACATGAGCTTTTATGGAGAGTAACCCATATAAGATTTGGCACTTCTGCATTGGCTTCATTTCCAGTACCAAAGGCTGGAGCTTGGACCATGTAACCATATGGGATAAAATGGGATTGGCTATAGTTACCTAATTAGTCATGGGTGTGTGTGTAGGTATAAAATCAACCAATCAGAGTACAAGCTGGTGCATTGTGTTGAGATATCAAACACAGAAATGAAAGACGTCCATGTAGAATAATAGAAGTAAAACTCTTCACTCAGCTGGTCTGTGGTCAGTCACGTTCTACTTCCACATAACAGCCTGACCACGCCTCACGACAACATTTGGACGTGTCTATGTGTCAGGTGAAACATAGGGGTCAAGATCCCACAAACATCTGTTATGTGTTTTATTAGCTTGCTGGTGCAGTTGAAGTAGTAGTACTAGTAGTTTGTATATATTCATGGATACTACTACCAAAATGCTATACTGGAAGTATAGGAGGAAGAAGAAGAAGGCAGGAGTGAGTGGTAGATTATTGATGTAGTCACTCCATCCCAGCAGTGTGACGGTCCCCAGCCTCTTCACAGGGCAGTAAACCAGAAATGGAGTTTTTAACTTTATTCACCCGCTGCCTGTTATGCTTCTGTAGTTCTGTAGTACTTTACAACACACACACACACACATACACACTTACCCAGCGCGTTTATATACCCCTCAGATTCACAAGTATATTTGCATACTGCTTTACTAAATGTTCCCCTCTGGCTGGAGAAAACTTCCCAAAGTCACCTTGGACAAGACAAAACTAAAGCAACACACACACAGTGGTGACTGAGAAGCAGCATCATCAAACAAGACGGGGTGAAAGAGGCCTACACACTCCCCAAATGCAAATATGATTAGTTTCATGAGTGTTTCTGACCTTATAACTTCACATCATGAAATACCTTCTCAAACAGTCACAGCTGTAATTGCACAGGTTTAACATGTCCTCGAGAAGACCATCAGGTCAGGTTAGGTCTGGGAGCATGCACTGGTGCCACCCATTTTTACGGTGGAAATGCAATGGGTCCTGGTTGGCAACCACCCAGAGACACAACCAGTCCACAGTCTTGTCTCCACCACTCAAAAGTAACCATCTGTCTCCAGCAGTCGGTGTCACAGGGGTGTCCCCTTGACCTTTTCCAGCTGCTGGGGTTGTGAACACTGTGGCACCTGCATGCTGGATGATGCCACATGGCCAAAATATCATTGGTGACCCTCCCATGCAGTGCAAGTGTCTCTTCTAATCTGAGTTTCCCTAAGTGGCCAAGACACCTCTGTAGTGATCTCTTACCAAAGACATAACATCGTCACATTAGCTTACTATTTACTATCCAACTCTCACATCGATACAATAACACAGCAAGCACCAGAACCCTAAAGATTTGGACCGTTGTTCTCCTACAGAGATATCAGCATCGCCAAACACATCTGTTCAGCAGCATCATGACTTCATCAGCTCTTTTAGGCTTAAAACTTTCCTTTTTGCTAAAGCTTATAGTTAGGGCTGGATCAGGTGACCCTGAACTATCCCTTAGTTTTCTAGTTTAGATAGTTCATCACTAAAATCTAGTGTATCAAATCTAATATAGAACTGATTAAAATCCTGGGCGAGTTGTTTGTCCGATTTGGCCCCAGCCAGGATGACTTTAGATTTTTACTATTTTTCCTTAGAATGGTATTTAAATCAAATCAAATCAGTTTTATTTATATAGCACCAAATCACAACAAACAGTTGCCCCAAGGCGCTTTATATTGTAAGGCAAGGCCATACAATAATTACGGAAAAACCCCAACGGTCAAAACGACCCCCTGTGAGCAAGCACTTGGCGACAGTGGGAAGGAAAAACTCCCTTTTAACAGGAGGAAACCTCCAGCAGAACCAGGCTCAGGGAGGGGCAGTCTTCTGCTGGGACTGGTTGGGGCTGAGGGGAGAGAATCAGGAAAAAGACATGCTGTGGAGGGGAGCAGAGATCAATCACTAATGATTAAATGCAGAGTGGTGCATACAGAGCAAAAAGAGAAAGAAACACTCAGTGCATCATGGGAACCCCCCAGCAGTCTACGTCTATAGCAGCATAACTAAGGGATGGTTCAGGGTCACCTGATCCAGCCCTAACTATAAGCTTTAGCAAAAAGGAAAGTTTTAAGCCTAATCTTAAAAGTAGAGAGGGTGTCTGTCTCCCTGATCTGAATTGGGAGCTGGTTCCACAGGAGAGGAGCCTGAAAGCTGAAGGCTCTGCCTCCCATTCTACTCTTACAAACCCTAGGAACTACAAGTAAGCCTGCAGTCTGAGAGCGAAGCGCTCTATTGGGGTGATATGGTACTATGAGGTCCCTAAGATAAGATGGGACCTGATTTTTCAAAACCTTATAAGTAAGAAGAAGAATTTTAAATTCTATTCTAGAATTAACAGGAAGCCAATGAAGAGAGGCCAATATGGGTGAGATATGCTCTCTCCTTCTAGTCCCCGTCAGTACTCTAGCTGCAGCATTTTCAATTAACTGAAGGCTTTTCAGGGAACTTTTAGGACAACCTGATAATAATGAATTACAATAGTCCAGCCTAGAGGAAATAAATGCATGAATTAGTTTTTCAGCATCACTCTGAGACAAGACCTTTCTAATTTTAGAGATATTGCGTAAATGCAAAAAAGCAGTCCTACATATTTGTTTAATATGCGCATTGCGTATTGATATGCGCACATATCCTGATCAAAAATGACTCCAAGATTTCTCACAGTATTACTAGAGGTCAGGGTAATGCCATCCAGAGTAAGGATCTGGTTAGACACCATGTTTCTAAGATTTGTGGGGCCAAGTACAATAACTTCAGTTTTATCTGAGTTTAAAAGCAGGAAATTAGAGGTCATCCATGTCTTTATGTCTGTAAGACAATCCTGCAGTTTAGCTAATTGGTGTGTGTCCTCTGGCTTTATGGATAGATAAAGCTGGGTATCATCTGCGTAACAATGAAAATTTAAGCAATGCCGTCTAATAATACTGCCTAAGGGAAGCATGTATAAAGTGAATAAAATTGGTCCTAGCACAGAACCTTGTGGAACTCCATAATTAACCTTAGTCTGTGAAGAAGATTCCCCATTTACATGAACAAATTGTAATCTATTAGATAAATATGATTCAAACCACCGCAGTGCAGTGCCTTTAATACCTATGGCATGCTCTAATCTCTGTAATAAAATTTTATGGTCAGCAGTATCAAAAGCAGCACTGAGGTCGAACAGAACAAGCACAGAGATGAGTCCACTGTCCGAGGCCATAAGAAGATCATTTGTAACCTTCACTAATGCTGTTCTGTACTATTACCTCCTGAACTGAGGTCTATTAATAGCTTGCCTCTGTTTAAAGCTAAGTTAAAAACATACTTGTTCAGGGCAGCTTTTTGCACATAATTGCTTTGACACTTTTTTGTCTATTTTATTCTATTTTGGATGCTCTTATTGTGTTTTGTTGTGTTTTTCGTACTGTTCTTTTCATTTTATCTCTAGCTGGTGCTATTGGAAAGCACTTTGGTTCAGTGAAAACTTTTGTAAAGTGCTATAGAAATAAAACTTGATTGATTGATTGATTGATTGATTGAAGATCATTTGTAACCTTCACTAATGCTGTTTCTGTACTATGATGAATTCTAAAACCTGACTGAAACTCTTCAAATAGACCATTCCTTTGCAGATAATCAGTTAGCTGTTTTACAACTACCCTTTCAAGAATTTTGAGAGAAAAGGAAGGTTGGAGATTGGCTTATAATTAGCTAAGATAGCTGGGTCAAGTGATGGCTTTTTAAGTAATGGTTTAATTACTGCCACCTTAAAAGCCTGTGGTACATAGCCAACTAATAAAGATAGATTGATCATATTTAAGATCGAAGCATTAATTAATGGTAGGGCTTCCTTGAGCAGCCTAGTAGGAATGGGGTCTAATAGACATGTTGATGGTTTGGAGGAAGTAACTAATGAAAATAACTCAGACAGAACAGTCGGAGAGAAAGAGTCTAACCAAATACCGGCATCACTGAAAGCAGACAAAGATAACGATACGTCTTTGGGATGGTTATGAGTAATTTTTTAGATAATAGATAGATAATGTTGCACCAAGTGGACTGACATGAATCATGGCTCCAACACGAGAGATGTCAATTGAAACACAGGAGAGGATTATCAAACTCTTAAAAGAGAGTAAATCATCACGCAATGTTGCAAAAGATGTTGGTTGTTCACAGTCAGCTGTGTCTAAACTCTGGACCAAATACAAACAACATGGGAAGGTTGTTAAAGGCAAACATACTGGTAGACCAAGGAAGACATCAAAGCGTCAAGACAGAAAACTTAAAGCAATATGTCTCAAAAATCGAAAAATGTACAACAAAACAAATGAGGAACGAATGGGAGGAAACTGGAGTCAACCTAAACAGAAAAAAACAAGGTTACAATGGGCTAAGGAAAAGCAATTGTGGACTGTGGATGACTGGATGAAAGTCATATTCAGTGATGAATCTCGAATCTGCATTGGGCAAGGTGATGATGCTGGAACTTTTGTTTGGTGCCTTTCCAATGAGATTTATAAAGATGACTGCCTGAAGAGAACATGTAAATTTCCACAGTCATTGATGATATGGGGCTGCATGTCAGGTAAAGGCACTGGGGAGATGGCTGTCATTACATCATCAATAAATGCACAAGTTTATGTTGATATTTTGGACAATTGAAAGGATGTTTGGGGATGATGAAATCATTTTTCAAGATGATAATGCATCTTGCCATAGAGCAAAAACTGCAAAAACATTCCTTGCAAAAAGACACATAGGGTCAATGTCAATGAGCAGATCTGATTTGATGCAGGTGTTAATTTGGGGGATGAAAATTTACAGGGTGATTCCATAATTTTTTCCTCAGAATTGAGTGAGTCCATATTTTTTTCCTCTGCTTGGTCTAAAAAAGTAACCGTTACTGACTGCCACAATCTTTTTTTCTTGATTTCTTATAGTGTTTCTTAAAGCCAGAAAGTTGCCATTTGAAATGACTTTAGTTTTGTGTCATGTCTGTGATCTGCTTTTTTTTCTACCAAATTAAACAACTGAATGAACATCCTCTGAGGCCGGTGATTCCATAATTTTTGCCAGGGGTTGTAGTAAGAAACAGACACAAACATCGTTCTTTTTTTTTCCTTTAATACTAGCCCTGTCTGCAGTGATTTATCAAGACTGAATTCTGTTTGATGTGTTTGTACGAGTGCAGCAGTAATTAACTGTGAGGCTTCAGTGGGAGGTGCCAGCAGAAGAGAGAGAGAGAGAGAGAACGCATGCAGTAGGCTGGAACAAAACATCCCTGCAAATCCTCTCGGCTGGCAGCGTGATAAATTAAACAGCAAATCATTTGTCATGCTCCACTGTGTTTGTGTATTGAAGAGGAGGGTCCCTGGCAGAATTGTTTTTAACAGCCTCCTCTCTCTTTCACACATTCACCATTCCCCGGAGAAACGAGGTCACACCGTGATGCTCCAGGTGAGTCGGGGGAGCAGCTGAAACGTGGATGTGCATGATTATTAAGGCTTTCATTGGACAGCCATGTAGTCTTCTTGCACACCTACTGTCCGGACTCCTTTCCCATGATGTGCATTCACTCATCGATTTAGCCTGATTGTCCCCCTCTCACCTTAAATACTTCTTCACTTCTCCATCCGGCCTCTCTTTCTAGCTCAGGTCCTTGAGCTGGATGATTAAAGTGACTGAGCAATGCCGAAACTTTACCAGCGTCTGATTCAATGCCGCCGGGTGGCTTTAAAGCCTGTAGGTGACCAGGACACGAAACCCATTGGCTTTGAAACACCAAGTACAAAAAGTACAAAACAAACATTTGTCAGGACATGTGTGTGTGTGTGGTGTGTGTGTGTGTGTGTGTGTGTGTGTGGTGTGTGTGTGTGTGTGTGTGTGTGTGTGTGTGTGTGTGTGTGTGTGGTGTGTGTGTCAACATGTGAGAACATACCAGTTTTGAGTGCTTCACATAAAAAATATCACGTGGCTTTTGTTTGTTTGTTTGGTCCCATTCTGAGGAGTCCTTTCATATTGAGACTCATCCAATATGGATTCTGATCTCTTGTCTTTCTTTTTCTTTTAGCTGCTCCTGTTTTGCTCTGAGTCACCACTGCGGATCCATTCCAGCAGATCCACATTGATTTGGCACAAGTTTACATTGGATGCCCTTCCTAACGCAGCTCCAGATATGCATGGAGATTGGCACACAGGTGTCCTTGAACTAGCTTTCACTTTAGGAGGCAGGTGCTAACTCTATGTCAGCTAATGCTGAGTCTGATCTGATATTTTAAAAGTATTTCTTTGTCCTGCATTGTAATACTTGTCCTCTGTCAGGTGTTGTCAACAATGGTGCTGCACCCTAGTTCTGGTTTCCAGTGTTCTTGACTGCTGCTTCCTGTCTTGTATCACCCCACGTGGTGACAGTGGGGGTTCTTTTCCAGAGTGACACTAAATATTACCCCATATGGGCATATTGCTTATGCATTCTAAAATTTTGCAGTGATGTAGAAGGGAGGCGAACACACCTTTTCTGTGTAACTGCTTCAGTGTCCCTTGTGTTGTTGTTGTTGTTGTCGTTGTCTCCGGTGGAGTTGGGATGCTACAGATGATGTCACAGTTCCATGGATTTTCCTGGGTTTATAGATGTATACGCTGATTTGGAGTGGAGTTTAACATCTAAAACCATGATGTCATATTTCCTCACTGTTTGTGCGAGACATCAAAGAATTCTGAGACAAAGAGAGAGAGAGACGACAGACAAAACAAGCTAAATATTAAATGATTAATTTTCCACACTCTTCAGTTTGGATTTATCTTGGGTGGGTGTGCGTGCATTTCTCCATCATTCAAGCAGGCCAGGTCAGCTAAATCTGCAGAAAAATGACATGATTGGTTAATTACCACCTTTCACAGGACTTTCTATGGTTGTAAAACAGCTGACACCCATGAAAACTAAAAATTGATTTTTAAAAAAACTATTACAGAGAACGAAAAAAGTCACGTAAGTGTTGTCTGGTTCAGAAAGCTCACTTTGTGCCCTTTCGACTGGAATGTCACACTGAGCTCCATGAGTCAAACTCTGGATTATGCAATTCATGGGAAAAAGGACAATGCTGATGGTGAGTCCACAAGGAACTTAATATACCTATTTGTATATTAAAATATTTTAATGCAGCTGCTGTCAGATGCATGGCAATGGGGGGAAAACAAAGAACAAAGAACGCAGACACAAAAACTCTTATTTGAATGTACAGAAATGTGGAAAAAGGATTCCTGTAGCATTCAGCTCGTTTGGTGATGGCTTGTTAGTTGATGCCACAGGCGGCCTTTAGAGCGCAGATCACTTCAGCTGCAGGAAAAGTGTAATGACAAAACTCTCCGCCTGATCTCCACTCAAAGTTTTGAACACAAACTTTGTGATGAACTCAGCGGATATCAGTTGACAAAGAACTCAATTTGCACTTCATAACAGTGCAAAAATAGAATTAACTTTATTCATCAATGTCACGGCACACAGTCCTCATCATTCAGCATGCATTGGGCGGTCATGGCGTGTTCTCTGCAGTGTTTGTTCACGGCCTTGCAGGCTCGTCTGCATTTTTCAGGTGGTCTTTATATTTCATGATGACCATGGAGACCATGGCGTGTAGTGCACGACTACGGAGCATGCTTTGTAAAGTCCTGGCATCCACTATGCATTTCTACAGAGGCATTCATCGTGATTTCATGCTTGCTCAAGGGGTGTAGAACGGACACTGTCCCTGTGGAACAGGGGTTTTAGTGAACCAGCTGTTGACCATGTAGGAGGTCCCCACTCCCTGTGTCTGCTATGATCCAAGAGAATGGCAGGTCACAATGCCGCTTGGGCAGCGGAGACGCGGTAGGAGTTGGCAGGATGAAGCTGCAGTCAGTGTCAAACTGTTTAAAGGGCTCTATCTACTGATTTTTCCTGCCCTTTGCCCCTTCTGCTGTTGATCTAGAAAAGTTATGCCACATGAAGACCTGGAGTCTGACTTATTTGTCAGAGGCTATGTGAGAGCCATGCTATGGGTGTATTTATAGGCTACTTTAGTCCTGGGAGGTGATGGTCTAGTGGTTAAGTTTTGGGCTTGAGACCAAAGGATCCTCAGTTCAAACCCCAGTCTGACCGGGAAAATCACTAAGGGCCCTTGGACGAGGTCCTTAATCCCCAAGTTGCTCCTGGTGTGTTATGAGCACCTTGCATGGCAGCACCCTGACATCGTGTGTGAGTCTGTGTGAATGGGTGAATGTGAGGCATCATTGTAAAGTGCTTTGAGCTTGTGGAAAACCACTACATATAACCCCAGTTCCAATGAAGTCGGGACATTGTGTAACATCAATCAGTCAATCAACTTTTTTTTTATATAGCGCCAGATCACAACAGACAGTTGCCCCAAGGCGCTCTATATTGTAAGGCAAGGCCATACAATAATTATGAAAAACCCCAACGGTCAAACGACCCCTGTGAGCAAGCACTTGGCTACAGTGGGAAGGAAAAACTCCCCTTTAACAGGAAGAAACCTCCAGCAGAACCAGGCTCAGGGAGGGGCAGTCTTCTGCTGAGACTGGTTGGGGCTGAGGGAGAGAACCAGGAAAAAGACATGCTGTGGAGGGGGGCAGAGATCGATCACTAATGATTAAATGCAGAGTGATGCATACAAGCAAAAAGAGAAAGAAACAGTGCATCATGGGAACCCCCCACAGTCTACGTCTATAGCAGCATAACCAAGGGATGGTCCAGGGTCACCTGATCCAGCCCTAACTATAAGCCTTAGCAAAAAGGAAAGTTTTAAGCCTAATCTTAAAAGTAGAGAGGGTATCTGTCTCCCTGATCTGAATTGGGAGCTGGTTCCACAGGAGAGGAGCCTGAAAGCTGAAGGCTCTGCCTCCCATTCTACTCTTGCAAACCCTAGGAACTACGAGTAAGCCTGCACTCTGAGAGCGAAGCGCTCTAATGGGGTAATATGGTTACTACGAGGTCCCTAAGATAAGATGGGACCTGATTATTCAAAACCTTATAAGTAAGAAGAAGAATTTTAAATTCTATTCTAGAATTAACAGGAAGCCAATGAAGAGAGGCCACACGGGTGAGATATGCTCTCTCCTGCTAGTCCCCGTCAGTACTCTAGCTGCAGCATTTTGAATTAACTGAAGGCTTTTTAGGGAACTTTTAGGACAACCTGATAATAATGATTACAATAGTCCAGCCTAGAGGAAATAAATGCATGAATTAGTTTTTCAGCATCACTCTGAGACGAGACCTTTCTGATTTTTAGAGATATTGCGTAAATGCAAAAAGGCAGTCCTACATATTTGTTTAATATGCGCCTTGAATGACATATCCTGATCAAAATGACTCAAGATTTCTCACAGTATTACTAGAGGTCAGGGTAATGCATCAGAGTAAAGGATCTGGTTAGACACCATGTTTCTAAGATTTGTGGGGCCAAGTACAATAACTTCAGTTTTATCTGAGTTTAAAAGCAGGACAGCTTAGCTCAGATAAGATAATTATAGTGGGCGATTTTAACATCCACACAGATGCTGAGAATGACAGCCTCAACACTGCATTTAATCTATTATTAGACTCAATTGGCTTTGCTCAAAATGTAAATGAGTCCACCCACCACTTTAATCATATCTTAGATCTTGTTCTGACTTATGATATGGAAATTGAAGACTTAACAGTATTCCCTGAAAACTCCCTTCTGTCTGATCATTTCTTAATAACATTTACATTTACTCTGATGGACTACCCAGCAGTGGGAAATAAGTTTCATTACACTAGAAGTCTTTCAGAAAGTGCTGTAACTAGGTTTAAGGATATGATTCCTTCTTTATGTTCTCTAATGCCATATACCAACACAGTGCAGAGTAGCTACCTAAACTCTGTAAGTGAGATAGAGTATCTCGTCAATAGTTTTACATCCTCATTGAAGACAACTTTGGATGCTGTAGCTCCTCTGAAAAAGAGAGCTTTAAATCAGAAGTGCCTGACTCCGTGGTATAACTCACAACTCGCAGCTTAAAGCAGATAACCCGTACGTTGGAGAGGAAATGGCGTCTCACTAATTTAGAAGATCTTCACTTAGCCTGGAAAAAGAGTCTGTTGCTCTATAAAAAAGCCCTCCATAAAGCTAGGACATCTTACTACTCATCACTAATTGAAGAAAATAAGAACAACCCCAGGTTTCTTTTCAGGACTGTAGCCAGGCTGACAAAGAGTCAGAGCTCTATTGAGCCGAGTATTCCTTTAACTAGTAATGACTTCATGACTTTCTTTGCTAATAAATTTTAACTATTAGAGAAAAAATTACTCACAACCATCCCAAAGACGTATCGTTATCTTTGGCTGCTTTCAGTGATGCCGGTATTTGGTTAGACTCTTTCTCTCCGATTGTTCTGTCTGTTATTTTAATGTTACTCTCCTCCAAACCATCAACATGTCTATTAGACCCCATTCCTACCAGGCTGCTCAAGGAAGCCCTGCCATTAATTAATGCTTCGATCTTAAATATGATCAATCTATCTTTATTAGTTGGCTAAGTACCACAGGCTTCTAAGGTGGCAGTAATTAAACCATTACTTAAAAAGCCATCACTTGACCCAGCTATCTTAGCTAATTATAGGCCAATCTCCAACCTTCCTTTTCTCTCAAAAATTCTTGAAAGGGTAGTTGTAAAACAGCTAACTGATCATCTGCAGAGGAATGGTCTATTTGAAGAGTTTCAGTCAGGTTTTAGAATTCATCATAGTACAGAAACAGCATTAGTGAAGGTTACAAATGATCTTCTTATGGCCTCAGACAGTGGACTCATCTCTGTGCTTGTTCTGTTAGACCTCAGTGCTGCTTTGATACTGTTGACCTTAAAATTTTATTACAGAGATTAGAGCATGCCATAGGTATTAAAGGCACTGCGCTGCGGTGGTTTGAATCATATTTATCTAATAGATTACAATTTGTTCATGTAAATGGAGAATCTTCATCACAGACTAAGGGTAATTATGGAGTTCCACAAGATTCTGTGCTAGGACCAATTTTATTCACTTTATACATGTTTCCCTTAGGCAGTATTATTAGATGGCATTGCTTAAATTTTCATTGTTACGCAGATGATACCCAGCTTTATCTATCCATGAAGCCAGAGGACACACACCAGTTAGCTAAACTGCAGGATTGTCTTACAGACATAAAGACATGGATGACCTCTAATTTCCTGCTTTTAAACTCAGATAAAACTGAAGTTATTGTACTTGGCCCCACAAATCTTAGAAACATGGTGTCTAACCAGTTCCTTACTCTGGATGGCATTACCCTGACCTCTAGTAATACTGTGCGAAATCTTGGAGTCATTTTTGATCAGGATATGTCATTCAAAGAGCATATTAAACAAATATGTAGGACTGCTTTTTCGCATTTGCGCAATATCTCTAAATTAGAAAGGTCTTGTCTCAGAGTGATGCTGAAAAACTAATTCATGCATTTATTCCTCTAGGCTGGACTATTGTAATTCATTATTATCAGGTTGTCCTAAAGGTTCCCTGAAAAGCCTTCAGTTAATTCAAAATGCTGCAGCTAGAGTGCTAACAGGGACTAGAAGGAGAGAGCATATCTCACCCATATTGGCCTCTCTTCATTGGCTTCCTGTTTATTCTAGAATAGAATTTAAAATTCTTCTTCTTACTTATAAGGTTTTGAATAATCAGGTCCCATCTTATCTTACGGACCTCATAGTACCATATCACCCCAATAGAGCGCTTCGCTCTCAGACTGCAGGCTTACTTGTAGTTCCTAGGGTTTGTAAGAGTAGAATGGGAGGCAGAGCCTTCAGCTTTCAGGCTCCTCTCCTGTGGAACCCTCCCAATTCAGATCAGGGAGACAGACACTCTCTACTTTAAGATTAGGCTTAAAACTTTCCTTTTGCTAAAGCTTATAGTTAGGGCTGGATCAGGGGACCCTGAACCATCCCTTAGTTATGCTGCTATAGACTTAGACTGCTGGGGGGTTCCCATGATGCACTGAGTGTTCTTTCTCTTTTGCTCTGTATGCACCACTCTGCATTTAATCATTAGTGATCGATCTCTGCTCCCTCCACAGCATGTCTTTTTCCTGGTTCTCTCCCTCAGCCCCAACCAGTCCCAGCAGAAGACTGCCCCTCCCTGAGCCTGGTTCTGCTGGAGGTTTCTTCCTGTTAAAAGGGAGTTTTTCCTTCCCACTGTTGCCAAGTGCTTGCTCACAGGGGTCGTTTGACCGTTGGGGTTCTTACGTAATTATTGTATGGCCTTGCCTTACAATATAAAGCGCCTTGGGGCAACTGTTTGTTTTGATTTGGCGCTATATAAATAAAATTGATTTGATTTGTGGAAGGTCTTTAATCCCCTGTTGCTCCCAGTGTGTAGTGAATACCTTGTATGGCAGCACCCTGACATCGGGGTGAATGCGAGGCATTATTGTAAAGCACTTTGAGCATCTGATGCAGATGGAAAAGCGCTATATAAATACAGTCCATTTACCATTTATTTACAAAACAAATGTCAACATTTTTGCAGTGCCTGATATCGCCTAATTCCCGGTCAACACAACTGAGTAAAGAGGTGGACTGTGCACAAGACAGGGGTGACATGGACGAGATGAATGAAACTCAAACAAACACCCATTTCAGAGTCCCTAAACAGGCTAAGGCCCACAGGGTAACTGATTTGAGTATGTGATTCACACATATTTTTGCAGACCGGGTGGTGGTTTTGCCACGCCAACTAATCCAAACTAATGACCAGCATCATGACAGTGTGACGGTTGGACCTTCAGTGGACCTAATGTCACCAGGCTACAGATACTACTAGTTTGTGTTGATGATAGTAACTGTGCAAACACAGAAAGTAAATAATGCTGGAATTACACACAACGGAAATACTACTTCTGCGAGTGCTTTTTAGTTCATCCATGAGTACAGTTAACTTCACAGCAAGCCGTATTCTCTGACGTTTGGAAAAAATGCTTAGCAAGAACAGACGTGGATGAGTCCACAGCAGCTTGCAGGGCCCTGGAGTCTGGACTCCTGTCACTGGTGCACAGCTGTCACTCAATGAGACCATGCCCCTAAATTCATAACTTTATGGCTTAAAAAGTTAAAACTGATGATGTATTTTAAAAAAAAGCTCCCCAAACAGTTGTCATTGAGGGGAAAACAAGCTTTTAGTGATGGGAATTTTCCAGGAATTCACAGAAATTCAGGTGTTTACTTCCATGGTGAACGTTTCTGGGTTTTTTTTTTTTTTTTTTTGTTTTTCTTGTCCTGTGTCAAATTTAGTGTATAGCCTGATTTCTTGATCATATTTGTAAAATCATTTGGAAATGTCTCTGAGAGGCCACAGTGGATATTAAGTCTGACGTTTTCACATCCTGATCCAAGACTGAAGGATAAATGTCATGTGGCATCACTCGTCCACACAGCAGCAAATGAGAGACGCCGTTAAAGATTTTGTCGTGAACTCGGTATAGTGTTGATGACAAAATGACCAAAAAAAAATGTATTTTTTTTTCCCTCTCAAAGTGCCACTCATATCACTGAGCTTTGGAGTTAAAAAAAAAAAAAAAAAACTTTTTTTCCCTGGCTGTAAATATATATTTCTGTGGCAGAGTTGGGGATTTTAACATGAGCTTTTATGGAGAGTAACCCATATAAGATTTGGCACTTCTGCATTGGCTTCATTTCCAGTACCAAAGGCTGGAGCTTGGACCATGTAACCATATGGGATAAATGGGATTGGCTATAGTTACCTAATTAGTCATGGGTGTGTGTGTAGGTATAAAATCAACCAATCAGAGTACAAGCTGGTGCATTGTGTTGAGATATCAAACACAGAAATGAAAGACGTCCATGTAGAATAATAGAAGTAAAACTCTTCACTCAGCTGGTCTGTGGTCAGTCACGTTCTACTTCCACATAACAGCCTGACCACGCCTCACGACAACATTTGGACGTGTCTATGTGTCAGGTGAAACAAAGGGGTCAAGATCCCACAAACATCTGTTATGTGTTTTATTAGCTTGCTGGTGCAGTTGAAGTAGTAGTACTAGTAGTTTGTATATATTCATGGATACTACTACCAAAATGCTATACTGGAAGTATAGGAGGAAGGAAGAAGGCAGGAGTGAGTGGTAGATTATTGATGTAGTCACTCCATCCCAGCAGTGTGACGGTCCCCAGCCTCTTCACAGGGCAGTAAACCCAGAAATGGAGTTTTTAACTTTATTCACCCGCTGCCTGTTATGCTTCTGTAGTTCTGTAGTACTTTACAACACACACACACACATACACACTTACCCAGCGCGTTTATACCCCTCAGATTCACAAGTATATTTGCATACTGCTTTACTAAATGTTCCCCTCTGGGAGAAAACTTCCCAAAGTCACCTTGGACAAGACAAAACTAAAGCAACACACACACAGTGGTGACTGAGAAGCAGCATCATCAACAAGACGGGGTGGAAAGAGGCCTACACACTCCCCAAATGCAAATATGATTAGTTTCATGAGGTGTTTCTGACCTTATAACTTCACATCATGAAATACCTTCTCAAACAGTCACAGCTGTAATTGCACAGGTTTAACATGTCCTCGAGAAGCCATCAGGTCAGGTTAGGTCTGGGAGCATGCACTGGTGCCACCCATTTTTACGGTGGAAATGCAATGGTCCTGGTTGGCAACCACCCAGAGACACAACCAGTCCCACAGTCTTGTCTCCACCACTCAAAAGTAACCATCTGTCTCCAGCAGTCGGGTGTCACAGGGGTGTCCCCTTGACCTTTTCCAGCTGCTGGGGTTGTGAACACTGTGGCACCTGCATGCTGGATGATGCCACATGGCCAAAATATCATTGGTGACCCTCCCATGCAGTGCAAGTGTCTCTTCTAATCTGAGTTTCCCTAAGTGGCCAAGACACCTCTGTAGTGATCTCTTACCAAAGACATAACATCGTCACATTAGCTTACTATTTACTATCCAACTCTCACATCGATACAATAACACAGCAAGCACCAGAACCCTAAAGATTTGGACCGTTGTTCTCCTACAGAGATATCAGCATCGCCCAAACACATCTGTTCAGCAGCATCATGACTTCATCAGCTCTTTTAGGCTTAAAACTTTCCTTTTGCTAAAGCTTATAGTTAGGGCTGGATCAGGTGACCCTGAACTATCCCTTAGTTTTCTAGTTTAGATAGTTCATCACTAAAATCTAGTGTATCAAATCTAATATAGAACTGATTAAAATCCTGGGCGAGTTGTTTGTCCGATTTGGCCCCAGCCAGGATGACTTTAGATTTTTACTATGTTTCCTTAGAATGGTATTTAAATCAAATCAAATCAGTTTTATTTATATAGCACCAAATCACACCAAACAGTTGCCCCAAGGCGCTTATATTGTAGGCAAGGCCATACAATAATTACGGAAAAACCCCAACGGTCAAAACGACCCCCTGTGAGCAGCACTTGGCGACAGTGGGAAGGAAAAACTCCCTTTAACAGGAGGAAACCTCCAGCAGAACCAGGCTCAGGGAGGGCAGTCTTCTGCTGGGACTGGTTGGGGCTGGAGGGGTAGAGAATCAGGAAAAAGACATGCTGTGGAGGGGAGCAGAGATCAATCACTAATGATTAAATGCAGAGTGGTGCATACAGAGCAAAAGAGAAAGAAACACTCAGTGCATCATGGGAACCCCCCAGCAGTCTACGTCTATAGCAGCATAACTAAGGGATGGTTCAGGGTCACCTGATCCAGCCCTAACTATAAGCTTTAGCAAAAAGGAAAGTTTTAAGCCTAATCTTAAAAGTAGAGAGGGTGTCTGTCTCCCTGATCTGAATTGGGAGCTGGTTCCACAGGAGAGGAGCCTGAAAGCTGAGGCTCTGCCTCCCATTCTAACTCTTACAAACCCTAGGAACTACAAGTAAGCCTGCAGTCTGAGAGCGAAGCGCTCTATTGGGGTGATATGGTACTATGAGGTCCCTAAGATAAGATGGGACCTGATTTTTCAAAACCTTATAAGTAAGAAGAAGAATTTTAAATTCTATTCTAGAATTAACAGGAAGCCAATGAAGAGAGGCCAATATGGGTGAGATATGCTCTCTCCTTCTAGTCCCCGTCAGTACTCTAGCTGCAGCATTTTCAATTAACTGAAGGCTTTTCAGGGAAACTTTTAGGACAACCTGATAATAATGAATTACAATAGTCCAGCCTAGAGGAAATAAATGCATGAATTAGTTTTTCAGCATCACTCTGAGACAAAGACCTTTCTAATTTTAGAGATATTGCGTAAATGCAAAAAAGCAGTCCTACATATTTGTTTAATATGCGCATTGCGTATTGATATGCGCACATATCCTGATCAAAAATGACTCCAAGATTTCTCACAGTATTACTAGAGGTCAGGGTAATGCCATCCAGAGTAAGGATCTGGTTAGACACCATGTTTCTAAGATTTGTGGGGCCAAGTACAATAACTTCAGTTTTATCTGAGTTTAAAAGCAGGAAATTAGAGGTCATCCATGTCTTTATGTCTGTAAGACAATCCTGCAGTTTAGCTAATTGGTGTGTGTCCTCTGGCTTTATGGATAGATAAAGCTGGGTATCATCTGCGTAACAATGAAAATTTAAGCAATGCCGTCTAATAATACTGCCTAAGGGAAGCATGTATAAAGTGAATAAAATTGGTCCTAGCACAGAACCTTGTGGAACTCCATAATTAACCTTAGTCTGTGAAGAAGATTCCCCATTTACATGAACAAATTGTAATCTATTAGATAAATATGATTCAAACCACCGCAGTGCAGTGCCTTTAATACCTATGGCATGCTCTAATCTCTGTAATAAAATTTTATGGTCAGCAGTATCAAAAGCAGCACTGAGGTCGAACAGAACAAGCACAGAGATGAGTCCACTGTCCGAGGCCATAAGAAGATCATTTGTAACCTTCACTAATGCTGTTTCTGTACTATTACCTCCTGAACTGAGGTCTATTAATAGCTTGCCTCTGTTTAAAGCTAAGTTAAAAACATACTTGTTCAGGGCAGCTTTTTGCACATAATTGCTTTGACACTTTTTTGTCTATTTTTATTCTATTTTGGATGCTCTTATTGTGTTTTGTTGTGTTTTTCGTACTGTTCTTTTCATTTTATCTCTAGCTGGTGCTATTGGAAAGCACTTTGGTTCAGTGAAAACTTTTGTAAAGTGCTATAGAAATAAAACTTGATTGATTGATTGATTGATTGATTGAAGATCATTTGTAACCTTCACTAATGCTGTTTCTGTACTATGATGAATTCTAAAACCTGACTGAAACTCTTCAAATAGACCATTCCTTTGCAGATAATCAGTTAGCTGTTTTACAACTACCCTTTCAAGAATTTTTGAGAGAAAAGGAAGGTTGGAGATTGGCTTATAATTAGCTAAGATAGCTGGGTCAAGTGATGGCTTTTTAAGTAATGGTTTAATTACTGCCACCTTAAAAGCCTGTGGTACATAGCCAACTAATAAAGATAGATTGATCATATTAAGATCGAAGCATTAATTAATGGTAGGGCTTCCTTGAGCAGCCTAGTAGGAATGGGGTCTAATAGACATGTTGATGGTTTGGAGGAAGTAACTAATGAAAATAACTCAGACAGAACAGTCGGAGAGAAAGAGTCTAACCAAATACCGGCATCACTGAAAGCAGACAAAGATAACGATACGTCTTTGGGATGGTTATGAGTAATTTTTTAGATAATAGATAGATAATGTTGCACCAAGTGGACTGACATGAATCATGGCTCCAACACGAGAGATGTCAATTGAAACACAGGAGAGGATTATCAAACTCTTAAAAGAGAGTAAATCATCACGCAATGTTGCAAAAGATGTTGGTTGTTCACAGTCAGCTGTGTCTAAACTCTGGACCAAATACAAACAACATGGGAAGGTTGTTAAAGGCAAACATACTGGTAGACCAAGGAAGACATCAAAGCGTCAAGACAGAAAACTTAAGCAATATGTCTCAAAAATCGAAAAATGTACAACAAAACAAATGAGGAACGAATGGGAGGAAACTGGAGTCAACCTAAACAGAAAAAAACAAGGTTACAATGGGCTAAGGAAAAGCAATTGTGGACTGTGGATGACTGGATGAAAGTCATATTCAGTGATGAATCTCGAATCTGCATTGGGCAAGGTGATGATGCTGGAACTTTTGTTTGGTGCCTTTCCAATGAGATTTATAAAGATGACTGCCTGAAGAGAACATGTAAATTTCCACAGTCATTGATGATATGGGGCTGCATGTCAGGTAAAGGCACTGGGGAGATGGCTGTCATTACATCATCAATAAATGCACAAGTTTATGTTGATATTTTGGACAATTGAAAGGATGTTTGGGGATGATGAAATCATTTTTCAAGATGATAATGCATCTTGCCATAGAGCAAAAACTGCAAAAACATTCCTTGCAAAAAGACACATAGGGTCAATGTCAATGAGCAGATCTGATTTGATGCAGGTGTTAATTTGGGGATGAAAATTTACAGGGTGATTCCATAATTTTTTCCTCAGAATTGAGTGAGTCCATATTTTTTCCTCTGCTTGGTCTAAAAAAGTAACCGTTACTGACTGCCACAATCTTTTTTCTTGATTTCTTATAGTGTTTCTTAAAGCCAGAAAGTTGCCATTTGAAATGACTTTAGTTTTGTGTCATGTCTGTGATCTGCTTTTTTTTCTACCAAATTAAACAACTGAATGAACATCCTCTGAGGCCGTGATTCCATAATTTTTGCCAGGGGTGTAGTAAGAAACAGACACAAACATCGTTCTTTTTTTTTCCTTTAATACTAGCCCTGTCTGCAGTGATTTATCAAGACTGAATTCTGTTTGATGTGTTTGTACGAGTGCAGCAGTAATTAACTGTGAGGCTTCAGTGGGAGGTGCCAGCAGAAGAGAGAGAGAGAGAGAGAACGCATGCAGTAGGCTGGAACAAAACATCCCTGCAAATCCTCTCGGCTGGCAGCGTGATAAATTAAACAGCAAATCATTTGTCATGCTCCACTGTGTTTGTGTATTGAAGAGGAGGGTCCCTGGCAGAATTGTTTTTAACAGCCTCCTCTCTCTTTCACACATTCACCATTCCCCGGAGAAACGAGGTCACACCGTGATGCTCCAGGTGAGTCGGGGGAGCAGCTGAAACGTGGATGTGCATGATTATTAAGGCTTTCATTGGACAGCCATGTAGTCTTCTTGCACACCTACTGTCCGGACTCCTTTCCCATGATGTGCATTCACTCATCGATTTAGCCTGATTGTCCCCCTCTCACCTTAAATACTTCTTCACTTCTCCATCCGGCCTCTCTTTCTAGCTCAGGTCCTTGAGCTGGATGATTAAAGTGACTGAGCAATGCCGAAACTTTACCAGCGTCTGATTCAATGCCGCCGGGTGGCTTTAAAGCCTGTAGGTGACCAGGACACGAAACCCATTGGCTTTGAAACACCAAGTACAAAAAGTACAAAACAAACATTTGTCAGGACATGTGTGTGTGTGTGTGTGTGTGTGTGTGTGTGTGTGTGTGTGTGTGTGTGTGTGTGTGTGTGTGTGTGTGTGTGTGTGTGTGTGTGTGTGTGTGTGTGTGTCACATGTGAGAACATACCAGTTTTGAGTGCTTCACATAAAAAATATCACGTGGCTTTTGTTTGTTTGTTTGGTCCCATTCTGAGGAGTCCTTTCATATTGAGACTCATCCAATATGGATTCTGATCTCTTGTCTTTCTTTTTCTTTTAGCTGCTCCTGTTTTGCTCTGAGTCACCACTGCGGATCCATTCCAGCAGATCCACATTGATTTGGCACAAGTTTTACATTGGATGCCCTTCCTAACGCAGCTCCAGATATGCATGGAGATTGGCACACAGGTGTCCTTGAACTAGCTTTCACTTTAGGAGGCAGGTGCTAACTCTATGTCAGCTAATGCTGAGTCTGATCTGATATTTTAAAAGTATTTCTTTGTCCTGCATTGTAATACTTGTCCTCTGTTAGGTGTTGTCAACAATGGTGCTGCACCCTAGTTCTGGTTTCCAGTGTTCTTGACTGCTGCTTCCTGTCTTGTATCACCCCACGTGGTGACAGTGGGGGTTCTTTTCCAGAGTGACACTAAATATTACCCCATATGGGCATATTGCTTTATGCATTCTAAAATTTTGCAGTGATGTAGAAGGGAGGCGAACACACCTTTTCTGTGTAACTGCTTCAGTGTCCCTTGTGTTGTTGTTGTTGTTGTCGTTGTCTCCGGTGGAGTTGGGATGCTACAGATGATGTCACAGTTCCATGGATTTTCCTGGGTTTATAGATGTATACGCTGATTTGGAGTGGAGTTTAACATCTAAAACCATGATGTCATATTTCCTCACTGTTTGTGCGAGACATCAAAGAATTCTGAGACAAAGAGAGAGAGAGACGACAGACAAAACAAGCTAAATATTAAATGATTAATTTTCCACACTCTTCAGTTTGGATTTATCTTGGGTGGGTGTGCGTGCATTTCTCCATCATTCAAGCAGGCCAGGTCAGCTAAATCTGCAGAAAAATGACATGATTGGTTAATTATCACCTTTCACAGGACTTTCTATGGTTGTAAAACAGCTGACACCCATGAAAACTAAAAATTGATTTTTAAAAAAACTATTACAGAGACCGAAAAAAGTCACGTAAGTGTTGTCTGGTTCAGAAAGCTCACTTTGTGCCCTTTCGACTGGAATGTCACACTGAGCTCCATGAGTCAAACTCTGGATTATGCAATTCATGGGAAAAAGGACAATGCTGATGGTGAGTCCACAAGGAACTTAATATACCTATTTGTATATTAAAATATTTTAATGCAGCTGCTGTCAGATGCATGGCAATGGGGGGAAAAACAAAGAACAAAGAACGCAGACACAAAAACTCTTATTTGAATGTACAGAAATGTGGAAAAAGGATTCCTGTAGCATTCAGCTCGTTTGGTGATGGCTTGTTAGTTGATGCCACAGGCGGCCTTTAGAGCGCAGATCACTTCAGCTGCAGGAAAAGTGTAATGACAAAACTCTCCGCCTGATCTCCACTCAAAGTTTTGAACACAAACTTTGTGATGAACTCAGCGGATATCAGTTGACAAAGAACTCAATTTGCACTTCATAACAGTGCAAAAATAGAATTAACTTTATTCATCAATGTCACGGCACACAGTCCTCATCATTCAGCATGCATTGGGCGGTCATGGCGTGTTCTCTGCAGTGTTTGTTCACGGCCTTGCAGGCTCGTCTGCATTTTTCAGGTGGTCTTTATATTTCATGATGACCATGGAGACCATGGCGTGTAGTGCACGACTACGGAGCATGCTTTGTAAAGTCCTGGCATCCACTATGCATTTCTACAGAGGCATTCATCGTGATTTCATGCTTGCTCAAGGGGTGTAGAACGGACACTGTCCCTGTGGAACAGGGGTTTTAGTGAACCAGCTGTTGACCATGTAGGAGGTCCCCCACTCCCTGTGTCTGCTATGATCCAAGAGAATGGCAGGTCACAATGCCGCTTGGGCAGCGGAGACGCGGTAGGAGTTGGCAGGATGAAGCTGCAGTCAGTGTCAAACTGTTTAAAGGGCTCTATCTACTGATTTTTCCTGCCCTTTGCCCCTTCTGCTGTTGATCTAGAAAAGTTATGCCACATGAAGACCTGGAGTCTGACTTATTTGTCAGAGGCTATGTGAGAGCCATGCTATGGGTGTATTTTATAGGCTACTTTAGTCCTGGGAGGTGATGGTCTAGTGGTTAAGTTTTGGGCTTGAGACCAAAGGATCCTCAGTTCAAACCCCAGTCTGACCGGAAAATCACTAAGGGCCCTTGGACGAGGTCCTTAATCCCCAAGTTGCTCCTGGTGTGTTATGAGCACCTTGCATGGCAGCACCCTGACATCGTGTGTGAGTCTGTGTGAATGGGTGAATGTGAGGCATCATTGTAAAGTGCTTTGAGCTTGTGGAAAACCACTACATATAACCCCAGTTCCAATGAAGTCGGGACATTGTGTAACATCAATCAGTCAATCAACTTTTTTTTTATATAGCGCCAGATCACAACAGACAGTTGCCCCAAGGCGCTCTATATTGTAAGGCAAGGCCATACAATAATTATGAAAAACCCCAACGGTCAAAACGACCCCTGTGAGCAAGCACTTGGCTACAGTGGGAAGGAAAAACTCCCCTTTAACAGGAAGAAACCTCCAGCAGAACCAGGCTCAGGGAGGGGCAGTCTTCTGCTGAGACTGGTTGGGGCTGAGGGAGAGAACCAGGAAAAAGACATGCTGTGGAGGGGGGCAGAGATCGATCACTAATGATTAAATGCAGAGTGATGCATACAAAGCAAAAAGAGAAAGAAACAGTGCATCATGGGAACCCCCCACAGTCTACGTCTATAGCAGCATAACCAAGGGATGGTCCAGGGTCACCTGATCCAGCCCTAACTATAAGCCTTAGCAAAAAGGAAAGTTTTAAGCCTAATCTTAAAAGTAGAGAGGGTATCTGTCTCCCTGATCTGAATTGGGAGCTGGTTCCACAGGAGAGGAGCCTGAAAGCTGAAGGCTCTGCCTCCCATTCTACTCTTGCAAACCCTAGGAACTACGAGTAAGCCTGCACTCTGAGAGCGAAGCGCTCTAATGGGGTAATATGGTACTACGAGGTCCCTAAGATAAGATGGGACCTGATTATTCAAAACCTTATAAGTAAGAAGAAGAATTTTAAATTCTATTCTAGAATTAACAGGAAGCCAATGAAGAGAGGCCAACACGGGTGAGATATGCTCTCTCCTGCTAGTCCCCGTCAGTACTCTAGCTGCAGCATTTTGAATTAACTGAAGGCTTTTTAGGGAACTTTTAGGACAACCTGATAATAATGAATTACAATAGTCCAGCCTAGAGGAAATAAATGCATGAATTAGTTTTTCAGCATCACTCTGAGACGAGACCTTTCTGATTTTAGAGATATTGCGTAAATGCAAAAAGGCAGTCCTACATATTTGTTTAATATGCGCCTTGAATGACATATCCTGATCAAAAATGACTCCAAGATTTCTCACAGTATTACTAGAGGTCAGGGTAATGCCATCCAGAGTAAGGATCTGGTTAGACACCATGTTTCTAAGATTTGTGGGGCCAAGTACAATAACTTCAGTTTTATCTGAGTTTAAAAGCAGGACATTAGAGGTCATCCATGTCTTTGTGTCTGTAAGACAATCCTGCAGTTTAGCTAATTGGTGTGTGTCCTCTGGCTTCATGGATAGATAAAGCTGGGTATCATCTGCGTAACAATGAAAACTTAAGCAATACCGTCTAATAATACTGCCTAAGGGAAGCATGTATAAAGTAAATAAAATTGGTCCTAGCACAGAACCTTGTGGAACTCCATAATTAACTTTAGTCTGTGAAGAAGATTCCCCATTTACATGAACAAACTGTAATCTATTAGACAAATATGATTCAAACCACCGCAGCGCAGTGCCTTTAATACCTATGACATGCTCTAATCTCTGTAATAAAATTTTATGGTCAACAGTATCAAAAGCAGCACTGAGGTCCAACAGAACAAGCACAGAGATGAGTCCACTGTCCGAAGCCATAAGAAGATCATTTGTAACCTTCACTAATGCTGTTTCTGTACTATGATGAATTCTAAAACCTGACTGAAACTCTTCAAATAGACCATTCCTCTGCAGATGATCAGTTAGCTGTTTTACAACTACCCTCTCAAGAATCTTTGAGAGAAACGGAAGGTTGGAGATTGGCCTATAATTAGCTAAGATAGCTGGGTCAAGTGATGGATTTTTAAGTAATGGTTTAATTACTGCCACCTTAAAAGCCTGTGGTACATAGCCAACTAACAAAGATAGATTGATCATATTTAAGATTGAAGCATTAAATAATGGTAGTGCTTCCTTGAGCAGCCTGGCAGGAATGGGGTCTAATAAACATGTTGATGGTTTGGATGAAGTAACTAATGACAATAACTCAGACAGAACAATCGGAGAGAAAGAGTCTAACCAAATACCGGCATCACTGAGAGCAGCCAAAGATAACGATACATCTTTGGGATGGTTATGAGTAATTTTTTCTCTAATAGTCAAAATTTTGTTAGCAAAGAAAGTCATGAAGTCATTACTAGTTAAAGATGATGGAATACTCAGCTCAATAGAGCTCTGACTCTTTGTCAGCCTGGCTACAGTGCTGAAAAGAAACCTGGGGTTGTTCTTATTTTCTTCAATTAGTGATGAGTAAAAAGATGTCCTAGCTTTACGGAGGGCTTTTTTATAGAGCAACAAACTCTTTTTCCAGGCTAAGTGAAGATCTTCTAAATTAGTGAGACGCCATTTCCTCTCCAACTTACGGGTTATCTGCTTTAAGCTACGAGTTTGTGAGTTATACCACGGAGTCAGACACTTCTGATTTAAAGCTCTCTTTTTCAGAGGAGCTACAGCATCCAAAGTTGTCTTCAATGAGGATGTAAAACTATTGACGAGATACTCTAACTCCCTTACAGAGTTTAGGTAGCTACTCTGCTCTGTGTTGGTATATGACATTAGAGAACATAAAGAAGGAATCATATCCTTAAACCTAGTTACAGCGCTTTCTGAGAGACTTCTAGTGTAATGAAACTTATTCCCCACTGCAGGGTAGTCCATCAGGGTAAATGTAAATGTTATTAAGAAGTGATCAGACAGAAGGGAGTTTTCAGGGAATACTGTTAAGTCTTCCATTTCCATACCATAAGTCAGAACAAGATCTAAGATATGATTAAAGTGGTGGGTGGACTCATTTACTTTTTGAGCAAAGCCAATAGAGTCTAATAATAGATTAAATGCAGTGTTGAGGCTGTCATTCTCAGCATCTGTGTGGATGTTAAAATCGCCCACTATAATTATCTTATCTGAGCTAAGCACTAAGTCAGACAAAAGGTCTGAAAATTCACAGAGAAACTCACAGTAACGACCAGGTGGATGATAGATAATAATAAATAAAACTGGTTTTTGGGACTTCCAATTTGGATGGACAAGACTAAGAGACAAGCCTTCAAATGAATTAAAGCTCTGTCTAGGTTTTTGATTAATTAATAAGCTGGAATGGAAGATTGCTGCTAATCCTCCGCCCCGGCCCGTGCTACGAGCATTCTGACAGTTAGTGTGACTCGGGGGTGTTGACTCATTTAAACTAACATATTCATCCTGCTGTAACCAGGTTTCTGTTAGGCAGAATAAATCAATACGTTGATCAATTATTATATGATTTACCAACAGGGACTTAGAAGAGAGAGACCTAATGTTTAATAGACCACATTTAACTGTTTTAGTCTGTGGTACAGTTGAAGGTGCTATATTATTTTTTCTTTTTGAATTTTTATGCTTAAATAGATTTTTGCTGGTTATTGGTGGTCTGGGAGCAGGCACCGTCTCTACGGGGATGGGGTAATGAGGGGATGGCAGGGGGAGAGAAGCTGCAGAGAGGTGTATAAGACCACAGCTCTGCCTCCTGGTCCCAATGCTGGACAGTCACAGTTTGGAGGATTTAAGAAAATTGGCCAGATTTCTAGAAATGAGAGCTGCTCCATCCAAAGTGGGATGGATGCCGTCTCTCCTAACAAGTCCAGGTTTTCCCCAGAAGCTTTGCCAATTATCTATGAAGCCCACCTCATTTTTTGGACACCACTCAGACAGCCAGCAATTCAAGGAGAACATGCGGCTAAACATGTCACTTCCGGTCCGATTGGGGAGGGGCCCAGAGAAAACAACAGAGTCCGACATTGTTTTTGCAAAGTTACACACCGATTTAATGTTAATTTTAGTGACCTCCGATTGGCGTAACCGAGTGTCATTACTGCCGACGTGAATTACAATCTTACCAAATTTACGCTTAGCCTTAGCCAGCAGTTTCAAATTTCCTTCAATGTCGCCTGCTCTGGCCCCCGGAAGACAATTGACAATGGTTGCTGGTGTCGCTAACTTCACATTTCTCAAAACAGAGTCGCCAATAACCAGAGTTTGATCCTCGGCGGGTGTGTCGTCGAGTGGGGAAAAACGGTTAGAGATGTGAACGGGTTGACGGTGTACACGGGGCTTCTGTTTAGGGCTACGCTTCCTCCTCACAGTCACCCAGTCAGCCTGCTTTCCCGACTGCTCGGGATCTGCCAGAGGGGAACTAACGGCGGCGGCGGAGGGGAACATGTAAATAAAAACAGAATACAATGATTTGCAAATCCTCTTCAACCTATATTCAATTGAATACACCACAAAGACAAGATATTTAATGTTCAAACTGATAAACTTTATTGTTTTATGCAAATTTTGAAATGGATGCCTGCAACGCATTTCAACAAAGTTGGGACAGTGGTATGTTTACCACTGTGTTACATCACCTTTCCTTCTAACAACACTCAATAAGCGTTTGGGAACTGACGACACTAATTGTTGAAACTTTGCAGGTGGAATTCTTTCCCATTCTTGATTGATGTACGAGTTCAGTCATTCAACAGTCCGGGGTCTGTGTTGTCGTATTTTGTGCTTCATAATGCGCCACACATTTTCAATGGGCGACAGGTCTGGACTGCAGGCAGGTCAGTCTAGTACCTGCACTCTTTTACTATGAAGCCACGCTGTTGTAACACGTGCAGAATGTAGCTTGGCATTGTCTTGCTGAAATAAGCAGGGACGTCCCTGAAAAAGACGTTGCTTGGATGGCAGCATGTGTTGCTCCAAAACCTGGATGTACCTTTCAGCATTGATGGTGCCATCACAGATGTGTAAGTTGTCCATGCCATGGGCACTAACACACCACCATACCATCACAGATGCTGGCTTTTGAACTTTGTGCTGGTAACAATCTGGATGGTCTTTTTCCTCTTTTGTCCGGAGGACACGACATCCATGATTTCCAAAAATAATTTGAAATGTGGACTCATCAGTCCACAGCACACTTTTCCACTTTGCGTCTGTCCCATTTCATGTGAGCTTGGGCCGAGAGAAGGTGGGGGCGTTTGTGGATGTTGTTGATGTATGACTTTCACTTTGCATGGTAGAGTTTTAATTTTGTAGATGTCGCGATGAACTGTGTTAACTGACAATGGTTTTCTGAAGTGTTCCTGAGCCCACACGGTAAGATCCTTTACACAATGATATTGGTTTTTAATGCAGTGCTGCCTGAGGGATCGAAGGTCACAGGTATGTTGGTTTTCGGCTTTGCCGCTTAAATGTTGAAAGTTCTCCAGATTCTCTGCATCTTCTGAATACAGTGGTCCCTCGCTATAACACGGTTCACCTTTTGTGGCCTCGCAGTTTTGCGGATTTTTTTAAGTGCAATTTTGCATGCTTTTTTTTTTCTTACAGTGCATTGTGTTCTGTGTTCTCATCAGGCGGGCCGGTCACAGCACTGGTCGGCATCACCGCGATTGGCTAAGGGAGAGCACACGCATTGTGTTCTGCGTCCTGATTGGCTAAGGGACTGTACACCATTGTCAATCAGTCTCCTGCGTGCCGTGTCTCCTGTACAGTATAGAATGCGGTCAGCTTGCCAAATTTGTTTATAAGAATCTTCTCGCCCAGAAGAAAAAAGAGCGCCAACAACTACCCATAACTGTGTTCTTCACTCAGAAGGAGACACCTGCACCGAGGCCTTCAGTGGAAAAAGACGCTGCGGAGCGTCTTTTTCCACTGAGTGACACCTGCACCGAGGTGTCACTCAGCGGACGTTTGCCCAAAATTGACAAAAGATGGATCAAGGAGTTCCTGTGATGTTCAAAACATGCCTTGATTTGCTATTCATGATGAAATGAGAAGGAACAGCGCTGTATGGAATAGGGGTATTAGTTTTGGTTTACTTTCTGAATAATGGAAACTTTGTATGCTCATAAGATTATTTTTTTGTACAAGACACAAGTACTTCATGGTACCTTGAAACTTTTTGAGATGACTCCTTAGGAGGGACATTAGTAGTGAAGATCCTTGGCTTGACAATTTTCACCATTTTCTGACATTTTGTGAACCAATCAACTAATTAAAAAATATGTAGATTAGTCACTTAAAACAGTCATTAGTTGCAGTTCTATAACTGTGTTGTTCTTAGTTTCATTGTGATTGTAACCTAAATACTTCATATTTAAATGGCAGCAGTTGAGTGGACTCGGTAATGTGAGCTGTGTATTTGCAGTGTAATATCACGGTGAGAGGTCGTGTCGGTGGGTTTCTGCAGGCCTGGATCTGCTTAACGGCAGTGGCATGTTGATGTATGACATCCTGGTGAAAATCCGGCTACATTCCCAAACTCATTTCCACACATGGTTAACTCTTTCTTCCAGCATCTGAGATGCCAGTTTACTGAGAGCCCCAAGGTCCTCTTCCTTTGGGAGTTAAGACTGATTACAACAGAGCCGCTGTATTCACACCACAACCAAACACAGTCTTGGTCAGTGATTCGCTTTGTAGGTTTTAGTACTTTAATATGAAAAGCCAGGGACTGGTTGGATACTTTGCTGCAGCGTTATTGTGAGCTGGAGCAGAAGTCGTTGTTGCCAGATCTTTTTCTCTCCCCTTTGTCCTGTGTTTGAAGCAAAGATTACGAAAGGTCAAGCAATTATTCCTTTGACCTTTAACTGCCTTCTGACTTCAACAGTGGACCCAGTGTAGTTACCAAGAATACTGCTGATGTTACGTGAAGCACATAAATGATTAGTTGTCAAGTTGATTGACATAAACATGATCTGTTTCAGTCACTGATTCATCTTTTATTTCAGTTATCAAGGAGCATGTCAAAGACCAAACTTTTCCCCAAAGGCTAGAATGTGCTGATTTTCTGTGATTTATGTCTCTGTTGCTTTTATAAAACAAGCGGGTGACTTTGGAAACAAAATTGACTGCATTTGTCCTGTTTTTAAACTTTGTGTGCTTATATATTTAAAAAAATGTAAATGTAAAAAAAAAAATCAATTATGGAACTGATAGTTATCTACGTTTCTGGGTTTTTTTCTCTGTTGTAGCAGAAATCGCGTAGCTTTGAGTGTCAGTCTCATCACTGTTGACAACCTGGCATGAGAGATTCCATTTTTATTCGTCTTACACAATTATATGGATGAGGCAGGGGTGGTGACTGAATGGTTAAGGCCCTGTAAGTCCATTGTGCATCCAAAATGTTTGCCAGGACACAAAAACACCCTTTTCCCTTGTGCGTCATCGCTGTCTCCGGCAGAGTTGGGGTGCGACAGATGACCTCACATTTCCACAGAGATCTGCAGAATTTTCCAACATATATGCTGGATTTGAATGGACTTTGACCTTGCCTAAAAACATGACATCCTAATCCCTCACTGTTCATGCACCAGAAGGTCAAACAACTCCATCGCGCCTCCTCCATGAGAGAGAGGCATGGACAGAGAGAGAGCACTGGCTTTTTCTGCGCTCCATGTCCACTTGCGCTGAATTGACACCAGACCATTCAGAAGCCCAGAATGAATCATCACACAGCCACAGGAAAAGTACAAGACAAGCAGGTGACAAAATGTCAAACAAATGTGCAGGCAGCAGTAAAGTTCTCTGATTGATCTCTGCTCAAAGTTTTGAACATGAACAAAACTCCCTAACAAACTTGCTGGACATCAGCTGACAAGGAACTAATTTTGCACTTTATTACCGCGCTTTATAAAACTTTATTCATAGAAATGACAGGAAACAGCCCGGATCATTGTGCATTCATTGGGCGGCCATGCTGTCTTCTCTACATTGTTTGTGCATCGTCTGTGCATCCTTTGCACGTACTCCAGCCTCAGTGTCCATTTGCTGTTTGTTTGCAACATGCTCCATACTTCATGATGACCATGGCATCCTGTGTGCTTCCACTGAGCATGCCTTGTATGACCTTGGCGTGCACTGTGCATTCATTCAGCATCCAGTGGGGTCCTCCCCAATTTCCTGGATGCAGAACTCCCTCCCTCCCTGTGTATCTCGGGTTTTAAGTGCACTTGTATCCAGTGTGAAATGAGCCCAGTTCAAGCCTACCCCTTCCCATTCTCCCATGTAATGTGGAGTTGTGTCTGTAACGGCATCCATCATAAGACTTGTGCCAAATCAACATCCATGTCAGATCTGCTATGGTGACCCTGAGTGAAAACCGAATATGGATGGATGGATGGATGGATGGATGGATGGATGGATGGATGGATGGATGGATGGATGGATGGATGGATGGATTGATGGATTGATTGATTGATTGATTGATTGATTGATTGATTGATTGATTGATTGTCCAGGCTCATACAGGTTGGCGCCTTGGTCCTATGTGTTTGAAATTGAGAGACGTTTGGGAAGGGCTTATGGAGTCATGAGGTTAGTGGACAGAGATGTGAGACTTGGACGTTAATCAGATGATCTAAGGTGACAGCTGGATGCCTTTGGTTATAGATCTCTTTGGAGAATCCATGGGTACCGATGGAATGACTTTGTGTCAAATGAACATTCACTTAGGGAGACTCTGATGATGCATATCACTTCAATTGGAAGTGAATGTCAGCTGCAACATTTTGGCCATGTGGCACATTTCTCTGGGCATGATCCAGCATGCAGGTGCCTCACTGTTGAGGACCCCATCACCTGAAAAAGACCAAGGACACACCCATGTTTCACCTGGATGTGGCAGATAGATGACTGCTTTTGAGAGGTGGGTGTTGGGAAAGGGTCGTAACACGGACCCGCAACAGGGGGCGCAAATGAACGGACAATGGATAAGACAAAGAGCAACAATTTAATGTTGTGAATCGCACAACTAAATACAGACACAGATAATGCCAATTGTACACAAGGTGACGTGCGGGCAGGCTCGAAGATAGGAGACCTCTGGCGATCGGAGAGCCGGGACCCACACAGCTTCCACCACCAACGGCCTGAAGAACACCGCAGCCGCCAAGTCCTGAGTCCCCAGGTGGTCACCGTCTTCGGTTGCAGACCCTGGTACTGCTGGCAGAAGATGACAAAACAGTTATGGTGAGTGTGTATCCACACACCCAGTAATCCTTTTTCTGCAGGTCTTCAAGGAGGGAAAACCTCCACCTCCAGACACAATTTCACCCGTGCAGCTCCTGCTAGTCTCCTCCCTGGATGGAGTAAGAGGCGAAGAACGTCGCACTCCCACTATCCGCCAATCCAGCTTCAGACTCAATCTACAGGAATGCGGCTGCACACAGAACAATGTTAGATCCACAGCTGTCACTCTCTGTCTCGGCGCCCTCTCATGCTTGAAGCCCGCACTCCAAGCAGGGCGCCGACTGGTGGTGGTGGGCCAGCAGTACCTCCTCTTCAGCGGCCCACACAACAGTGGGGACATACCAGTTGTCTACCTGGATGGTTGCCATGCAGGAACCAAGGCGGTTCGGTTTTGTGGTAGACATCCAGCACTAATGCCGCTTCCAAACCTAACTTGGTTTCACTGTTATATAACAGGTGACATTGACTTTTTCCGTGCCTTCATTTTGAATCACTTTCTCCAATTTCAGAGTGATCCATTCATCAAGTAAATCCCTTCGGCTGCTCTGATCCAAGGTAGATCTAGATATTGATTAGCACAGGTTTTATGCGAGATGCCTTTCCTGATGCAACTCAATATTACATCAAGTATTAATTTGTGGGAATGTTAAACTGTGAGGTTGAGGTTCTGCCACGATTTCTGGTTCCCCAAAATAAAATCTAAACTAGAACTTTCCAACAGCAAGCAGCATCTTGCCCAAATTTCATCTCTTCAGCCTTCATTCCTTGAATCTACAGAGGGTTGATCTACATTATTATTGGGGGATTAGCATTATATTTTCCACCTAAGGCTGACTGGGCCCTGCAGATACAGTCCGACCACTGAGAAATCACTTACAATCTTTATTCTTTGTGGGAGGAGTTGTATCACTTGTGTAGCCCTCAACATCCCTCAGCATTGTTTTCCGTCATTAATCGCTTTGTTAATGTTTGTGGATATATTTGATGAGTCCAATCTTGGTTGTACATTACTGAGATGAAGACAGTTCAGTTAAGTATTCAATAAGAGACTTGGGAAGAAGGATTTGCATTTTTCTTCTTGCCATCTTTTCTTCCACCTTTTTCCTAATTTACTGTTTGTCGTGATACACTCTTTGATTAATGAGGACTCTTAAACAGTTTTTTTTCTTGGGTAAGTGTTTCCCATCTATTAACATCAATCTTGTTGCTCTTGAATGTTGCTTTAAGAATGCGTTATTCCCCATTACTACAACCCCAATTCCAATGAAGTTGGGACGTTGTGTGAAATGTAAATAAAAACAGAATACAGTGATTTGCAAATCCTGTTCAACCTATATTTAATTGAATAAACCACAAAGACAAGATATTTAATGTTAAAATGGATAGACTTTTTTGTTTTTGTGCAAATATTTGCTCATTTTGAAATGGATGCCTGCAACAGATTTCAAAAAAGCTGGGACGGGGCAACAAAAGACTGGGAAAGTTGATGAATGCTCAAAGAACACCTGTTTGGGACATTCCACAGGTGAACTGATAAACAATAACATTTATCAGTTTGAACATTAAGTATCTTGTCTTTGTAGTGTATTCAATTGATTATAGGTTGAAGAGGATTTGCAAATCATTGTATTCTGTTTTTATTTACATTTTACACAACATCCCAGCTTCATTGGAATTGGGGTTGTACCCATTTATTGCAATGGAAGCCTCTGTGGCGTCGTCATATGTGTGAATTAGCCTCTCCTGCCTGCTGAGGTCTCCTCAATGAAGTGCATTTCTTTGCATTAAACACAAGATGGCGTGTCACATATAATACAGACACAGCCCATATACACTATGTGGCAAAGAGATGTGAAAAATGCATTTCTTCTGTTCTCATCCTGATCATTTTTTTAGGTAGTCAACTATTGTCCAAGTGGAGTCAAATTGGAGCAGGAGCTCAACAGTTACTGTTGGGTAGCGTTTCAGCAGTGCTGTATCTTAAGTCAGCCCATGTTCCTGAGGAAGGAGCTGAAAGCTGGCAAAAGTGTACTATTGTAAACAGTATGACATTAAATATTATAGTGCAGTGGATAACAGTGTAATACAATATAACAGTATAATACAGTATAACAGTGTAATACAGTATAACTGTAATCCAGTAAAACAGTAAAATACAGTACAACAGTATAATACAGCATAACAGTATAATACAGTATAACAGTGTAATACAGTATCAATCAATCAATCAATCAATTCTTTTATATAGCGCCAAATCACAGCAAACAGTTGCCCCAAGGCACTTTATATTGTAAGGCAAGGCCATACAATAATTATGTAAAACCCCAACGGTCAAAACGACCCCCTGTGAGCAAGCACTTGGCTACAGTGGGAAGGAAAAACTCCCTTTTAACAGGAAGAAACCTCCAGCAGAACCAGGCTCAGGGAGGGGCAGTCTTCTGCTGGGACTGGTTGGGGCTGAGGGAGAGAACCAGGAAAAAGACATGCTGTGGAGGGGAGCAGAGATCGATCACTAATGATTAAATGCAGAGTGGTGCATACAGAGCAAAAAGAGAAAGAAACAGTGCATCATGGGAACCCCCCAGCAGTCTAAGTCTATAGCAGCATAACTAAGGGATGGTTCAGCGTCACCTGATCCAGCCCTAACTATAAGCTTTAGCAAAAAGGAAAGTTTTAAGCCTAATCTTAAAAGTAGAGAGGGTGTCTGTCTCCCTGATCTGAATTGGGAGCTGGTTCCACAGGAGAGGAGCCTGAAAGCTGAAGGCTCTGCCTCCCATTCTACTCTTACAAACCCTAGGAACTACAAGTAAGCCTGCAGTCTGAGAGCGAAGCGCTCTATTGGGGTGATATGGTACTACGAGGTCCCTAAGATAAGATGGGACCTGATTATTCAAAACCTTATAAGTAAGAAGAAGAATTTTAAATTCTATTCTAGAATTAACAGGAAGCCAATGAAGAGAGGCCAATATGGGTGAGATATGCTCTCTCCTTCTAGTCCCTGTCAGTACTCTAGCTGCAGCATTTTGAATTAACTGAAGGCTTTTTAGGGAACTTTTAGGACAACCTGATAATAATGAATTACAATAGTCCAGCCTAGAGGAAATAAATGCATGAATTAGTTTTTCAGCATCACTCTGAGACAAGACCTTTCTGATTTTAGAGATATTGCGTAAATGCAAAAAAGCAGTCCTACATATTTGTTTAATATGCGCTTTGAATGACATATCCTGATCAAAAATGACTCCAAGATTTCTCACAGTATTACTAGAGGTCAGGGTAATGCCATCCAGAGTAAGGATCTGGTTAGACACCATGTTTCTAAGATTTGTGGGGCCAAGTACAATAACTTCAGTTTTATCTGAGTTTAAAAGCAGGAAATTAGAGGTCATCCATGTCTTTATGTCTGTAAGACAATCCTGCAGTTTAGCTAATTGGTGTGTGTCCTCTGGCTTCATGGATAGATAAAGCTGGGTATCATCTGCGTAACAATGAAAATTTAAGCAATACCGTCTAATAATACTGCCTAAGGGAAGCATGTATAAAGTGAATAAAATTGGTCCTAGCACAGAACCTTGTGGAACTCCATAATTAACTTTAGTCTGTGAAGAAGATTCCCCATTTACATGAACAAATTGTAATCTATTAGACAATATGATTCAAACCACCGCAGCGCAGTGCCTTTAATACCTATGGCATGCTCTAATCTCTGTAATAAAATTTTATGGTCAACAGTATCAAAAGCAGCACTGAGGTCTAACAGAACAAGCACAGAGATGAGTCCACTGTCCGAGGCCATAAGAAGATCATTTGTAACCTTCACTAATGCTGTTTCTGTACTATGATGAATTCTAAAACCTGACTGAAACTCTTCAAATAGACCATTCCTCTGCAGATGATCAGTTAGCTGTTTTACAACTACCCTTTCAAGAATTTTTGAGAGAAAAGGAAGGTTGGAGATTGGCCTATAATTAGCTAAGATAGCTGGGTCAAGTGATGGCTTTTTAAGTAATGGTTTAATTACTGCCACCTTAAAAGCCTGTGGTACATAGCCAACTAACAAAGATAGATTGATCATATTTAAGATCGAAGCATTAAATAATGGTAGGGCTTCCTTGAGCAGCCTGGTAGGAATGGGGTCTAATAAACATGTTGATGGTTTGGATGAAGTAACTAATGAAAATAACTCAGACAGAACATTCGGAGAGAAAGAGTCTAACCAAATACCGGCATCACTGAAAGCAGCCAAAGATAACAATATGTCTTTGGGATGGTTATGAGTAATTTTTTCTCTAATAGTTAAAATTTTGTTAGCAAAGAAAGTCATGAAGTCATTACTAGTTAAAGTTAATGGAATACTGAGCTCAATAGAGCTCTGACTCTTTGTCAGCCTGGCTACAGTGCTGAAAAGAAACCTGGGGTTGTTCTTATTTTCTTCAATTAGTGATGAGTAGAAAGATGTCCTAGCTTTACGGAGGGCTTTTTTATAGAGCAACAGACTCTTTTTCCAGGCTAAGTGAAGATCTTCTAAATTAGTGAGACGCCATTTCCTCTCCAACTTACGGGTTATCTGCTTTAAGCTACGAGTTTGTGAGTTATACCACGGAGTCAGACACTTCTGATTTAAAGCTCTCTTTTTCAGAGGAGCTACAGCATCCAAAGTTGTCTTCAATGAGGATGTAAAACTATTGACGAGATACTCTATCTCCCTTACAGAGTTTAGGTAGCTACTCTGCACTGTGTTGGTATATGGCATTAGAGAACATAAAGAAGGAATCATATCCTTAAACCTAGTTACAGCGCTTTCTGAAAGACTTCTAGTGTAATGAAACTTATTCCCCACTGCTGGGTAGTCCATCAGAGTAAATGTAAATGTTATTAAGAAATGATCAGACAGAAGGGAGTTTTCAGGGAATACTGTTAAGTCTTCTATTTCCATACCATAAGTCAGAACAAGATCTAAGATATGATTAAAGTGGTGGGTGGACTCATTTACTTTTTGAGCAAAGCCAATAGAGTCTAATAATAGATTAAATGCAGTGTTGAGGCTGTCATTCTCAGCATCTGTGTGGATGTTAAAATCGCCCACTATAATTATCTTATCTGAGCTAAGCACTAAGTCAGACAAAAGGTCTGAAAATTCACAGAGAAACTCACAGTAACGACCAGGTGGACGATAGATAATAACAAATAAAACTGGTTTTTGGGACTTCCAATTTGGATGGACAAGACTAAGAGTCAAGCTTTCAAATGAATTAAAGCTCTGTCTGGGTTTTTGATTAATTAATAAGCTGGAATGGAAGATTGCTGCTAATCCTCCACCCCGGCCCGTGCTACGAGCATTCTGACAGTTAGTGTGACTCGGGGGTGTTGACTCATTTAAACTAACATATTCATCCTGCTGTAACCAGGTTTCTGTTAGGCAGAATAAATCAATATGTTGATCAATTATTATATCATTTACCAACAGGGACTTAGAAGAGAGAGACCTAATGTTTAATAGACCACATTTAACTGTTTTAGTCTGTGGTGCAGTTGAAGGTGCTATATTATTTTTTTCTTTTTGAATTTTTATGCTTAAATAGATTTTTGCTGGTTATTGGTAGTCTGGGAGCAGGCACCGTCCCTACGGGGATGGGGTAATGAGGGGATGGCAGGGGGAGAGAAGCTGCAGAGAGGTGTGTAAGACTACAACTCTGCTTCCTGGTCCCAACCCTGGATAGTCACGGTTTGGAGGATTTAAGAAAATTGGCCAGATTTCTAGAAATGAGAGCTGCTCCATCCAAAGTGGGATGGATGCCGTCTCTCCTAACAAGACCAGGTTTTCCCCAGAAGCTTTGCCAATTATCTATGAAGCCCACCTCATTTTTTACAGTATTACAATATAACTGTAATACAGTATAACAGTATAATACAGTATAACTGTAATACAGTATAACAGTGTAATACAGTATAAGTGTAATACAGTATAACTGTATAATACAGTATGACAGTATAATACAGTATAACCGTGTAATACAGTATAACAGTATACTACAGTATAACAGTGGTGCAAGTGGCAGTATGCTTATGATAGTGCAGTGACTGTATACTAATGTATCAGTATAGGTGGTCTTGATGTGGACGCAATAGTGCAGTGGGGGAGGATAAAGTGAGGTGTGCGTCGGAATGCAGGGTCAGTGATGTGGGGGTCACGGGGGGGCAGAGCAGGGAGGGAGTTGATCATCCTGACTGCTTGGTAGAAGAAACTGTCTTTGAGCCTGCTGGTATTGGCCCGGAGACTCTGCATCTCCTCCGCAATGGCAGAAGGGTAAAAAGACTGTGAGTTGGGTGGGTGGGGTCACCTGCGATCCTAGTGGCTTTGCAAGTGAGGCAGGTGTGGTAGATGTCCAGCAGAGAGGGGAGAGGGACACCGATGATCTTCCCAACTGTTTTCACAGTGCGCTGCAGGGTCTTGCGGCAGGATACGGTGCAGGCACCGTACCACACAGTGATGCTTCTGGTCAGGATGCTCTCAATGGTACCCCCGTAGAAGGAGTACATGATGGGGGTCGGGGCTGTTGCTTTCCTCAGTTTCCGCAGAAAGTAGAGTCGCTGTTGGGCTTTTTTGGCCAGAGATGTGGTGTTGATGTTCCAGGACAGGTCTTGGGAGATATGTACATGCAGGAACTTTGTGCTGCTCACCCGCTCCACTTCAGCGCCATTGATGGTTAGTGGAGCACGCTGAGCGGGCTCTCCTGAAGTCCACGACAATCTCCTTCGTCTTCTCCACGTTCAAGTGGAGATTGTTGTCCGTGCACCACGTGGCCAGGTGGCTCACCTCACTCCTGTAGCTTATCTCATCGTTGTTGTTGATGAGACCCACCACAGTCGTGTTGTCTGTGAACTTGATGAAGAGGTTGGAACTGGTTGGACAACAGCTTGTCTCAGCGAGATGTTGAAGATGTCCGTGAAGACATCCGTGAGCTCCTCAGCACAGTCTCTCAGGACCCGACAACGAATATCATCGGGACCAGGGGCTTTCCTCACGTTGATCCTTCTGAGCGTTCGCCTCATGCTGTCCTAAGGTAGTGACAACACCTGGACGTCAGAAGGCGGAGCAATCTTCTGTGCTGGAATGTTGTCTGCCTCTAAGTGAGCGAAGAAGTTGTTCAGCTGATTTAGCAGAGAGGGGGAGTTGCCGCAGGTCTGCGGGGTGGGCTTATAGTCTGTGATGGTCTGAATACCCCGCCATAGATTCCTGGAGTCTCTGCTGTCCTTGAAACGGTCAGCAATTCTCCTGGAGTACTGTCTCTTAGCCTCTCTGATTCCTCATGACAGGTTGGCCCTGGCTGTCCTTAGGCCCACCTCGTCCCCAGCTCTGAAGGCAGCATTTCGAGCCTTCAGGAGCCTGTGGACTTCCCCTGTCAGCCAAGGTTTCTGATTGGCCCGAATGGTGTTGGTTCTGGAGACCGTGACCAAAAGAAGTAACTTGGTAAATATATGTAGCTTTGCAGGCAGGCTGGTTACACCCTTAGAGACGGAATGAGTAGCACTTGCCGCTGGGTAGAACATACTGTTACCATTATTATTGTTCATTCTCTGTTGCTTATCCAGGTCACGGTGGCAGCAGACTCAGCCAAGCCCTATAACTCTTCCTTGGGAAATTTCCAGGTGTTCCCAAGCCAGCTGGGAATATAATCCCTCCAAAGTATTCTGGGACTTCCCTGGGGCCTTTTAGTTGGACATGCTTAGAAGACCTCTCTAGGGACACAACCAAGTGGCATCCTCACCAGGTGAGGTGCCTGAACCACCTCAGCTGGCTCCTTTTGATGCGAAGAAGCAGCAGCTCTCCACCGAGTCCTACTTGGAGCTTGACCTACTGCGAACTTCAAGTGTAAACCCAGATATCCAATGGAGAAACCACATTTCTGCTACTTGTAGCTGCAACCTTGTTGTTTAGGTCATTATCCAAAGCTCATGGTGATAGGTGAGGATAGGACTGTAAATAAACTTGTAAGTTGAGAGTCTTTGCCCTCTGGAGTAGAAGGCGAGGCTCTTATCATTATTATTGTTACATTTTGGTCATCAAATCATGGCCATGTAAGGCAGCGATGGGCCCAACATCAGCGACAGCGGCTTTGGCGTGATGATGACTGAAACATGACAGCAGTGGCAGCAGGCTCATTGTGGAAGAAAATGCCAGTCAGCATATTTTCTGGCCATGTTCCACTCACCTCCAGCGAGGAGGCACAGCGAGAAAGAGAGAGGAGGTGGGAAGATACAAGACAAGCGCATGCTCATGTGCCATTTGGATAAACATTCATTAACCCCCCAGCAGTCAAACTGGAAGTTAATCAGAGTGATTATGTGTCATAATCATCAGCGGCTTTCCACGGCCTGCCGACTGTTCCCATGTCACACTGTAAGCACGCGTCGTCCTCACTGCCATCTGGAGAATTTAAAAACACACACACGAGGACATATTAACATACATTAAAACACACGGACTTCACACACATCATCACTTTTTGAGCCTTTCTGCTCACTGTGCTGAACTGGGTGCAGCGGTGCACAAGCCTGAGCTCAGCAGTACCGCCGCTAGTCCTGCAGGCCGGCAGGCGAAACAATTATTCATTTCCCTCAACAAAGCATTTAAAGCCTGAATCACTGTTTTCTGCTTCTTGATGATTGCTGTAAGATCTAAAATTAAGGCCACTTATGCGTGTTGGTGTTAAAATGAGGCGTGGTCAGACGCATTGCTGGTGGATTGCTGTCGTGCGGCAGCAGAAAAGAATACCAGTGATATTCACGATGATATAATTGCACAGGCTGACATGACGATGCCATTAATCATGCAGCCCTATTTGTAATGCTGTCACCACTGGGTTACCTAACTATAAAAGTGTCTATTCAAAGAAAAGAAGTTCTTTGTCCATGTTTGAGGAAGACTTGTTCCTGAGTAAAATGGTGTACTTTAACAAATTGGTGCACTTTTGTTTGTATGTTTGGACTGTAGCATTTTTTTCTTACTGTGTTTGTTTTTATGGAATATTTTCCTGCTATGTTTAGGCAGTCTGGTTCTATTAATTAGTGCAGCACATAACTGAAACAACCCTGCAAATGGTGATACAAGCATCAAATTCAGCACAAATACTCCTTAGACATTACTCTTTTGAAATAACCGATTAGCTACCTGGATGTTCAATAGGCAGCCAGGTAGGGGTCAATTGAGGAATTACACAGGGGTCAAAATTAAAAGATGCTTTAATCATATTGAAAACTATATCACATTATTTGCTTGATCATAATGATTCCAAAAAGGTATAGTTTGGACTGTCTGTGACTGAATGTTATGGAGTTATGGAGTAAAAACAGCAAGAATGGTGACAAAGGTCAGTTTCAGTTTGCAAAGGGGCCAAAAGTTAAAGTTGCCCCAATTTCGAATGCTTGGTCTGGTCTCCAAATTAAAGGTCAAACAAGCTCAGCGTCCATTGGATTCTATGACGTCACATATGTCAACCATAACATAACTAAGCATGACACATGGTACAAACTATTCCTTTTTAAAACTCTGTTAATTTTTATAAATTAAGTGTGAAAACATATTTATGCTATAGTTGTCCAATATCATGTGGTATTTATGATGGAATAATTATAATCATTGGTGTTTGTGTGTAAATATGTAGGTATAACTTTTTCAGTACTTTATTCTGGTTTCTTTGTTCTCTTTAAATTTCTGACTCCTATATATATTAAAAGCCAAGTGGCCTCTGTGTGCGTGCACGGACAAACTGGGGAGAGCTGGCGCTTACTGTTTGCTATGCTTATATATTTTGGGTCAAGAATGAAGGTAGCCAAAATGGAACATTGTTAGGGCTAATGTTTTTGGAGAAACTACAGATATTAGCTAACAGCATTGAACAGTGGACATTGATAATTACATTTATACTCACACACCATTTCAGCAGGCGGCAGTAAATCATCTATATATTAAAAGTGAAGTGGCGTCTGTGTATGTGTACGCGTGTGCGTGATTTTATTTAGTAAGTTCAGTGTAAGTACATAATATAATTGTAAATACGTTAAAATACATGGATGACAAGAAAATGGAAACACTTATTTCCATTGTGGTTCATTTAAAAATCAAATGACAAAATAAAAGTAAAAATAAAATAATAATGATGATGATGATAATAGTAGTGTGTATATGATAACAACAGCCTAAACAATTTATAAATACATTAAGACAGTAAAATAACATTCATAAATTACATACTTAACAGGAACTAAAAGGGTTGAGTTCTTCTAAAAACTGTTGGGGTCTAAGGTCTAAAGTTCTAAAAACATTCTGGATTCACACGCTATTCCAAATGATATTCCAACAGAATATATATATATATATATATATATATATATATATATATATATATATATATATATATATATATATATATATATATATATATATACTCAACAAAAATATAAATGCAACACTTTTGGTTTTGCTCCCATTTTGTATGAGATGAACTCAAAGATCTAAACCTTTTTCCACATATACAATATCACCATTTCCCTCAAATATTGTTCACAAACCAGTCTAAATCTGTGATAGTGAGCACTTCTCCTTTGCTGAGATAATCCATCCCACCTCACAGGTGTGCCATATCAAGATGCTGATTAGACACCATGATTAGTGCACAGGTGTGCCTTAGACTGCCCACAATAAAAGGCCACTCTGAAAGGTGCAGTTTTATCACACAGCACAATGCCACAGATGTCGCAAGATTTGAGGGAGCGTGCAATTGGCATGCTGACAGCAGGAATGTCAACCAGAGCTGTTGCTCATGTATTGAATGTTCATTTCTCTACCATAAGCCGTCTCCAAAGGCGTTTCAGAGAATTTGACAGTACATCCAACCAGCCTCACAACCGCAGACCACGTGTAACCACACCAGCCCAGGACCTCCACATCCAGCATGTTCACCTCCAAGATCGTCTGAGACCAGCCACTCGGACAGCTGCTGAAACAATCGGTTTGCATAACCAAAGAATTTCTGCACAAACTGTCAGAAACCGTCTCAGGGAAGCTCATCTGCATGCTCGTCGTCCTCATCGGGGGCTCAACCTGACTCCAGTTCGTCATCGTACCCGACTTGAGTGGGCAACTGCTCACATTTGCTGGCGTTTGGCACGTTGGAGAGGTGTTCTCTTCACGGATGAATCCCGGTTCACACTGTTCAGGGCAGATGACAGACAGCGTGTGTGGCGTCGTGTGGGTGAGCGGCTTTCTGATGTCAATGTTGTGGATCGAGTGGCCCATGGTGGCGGTGGGGTTATGGTATGGGCAGGCGTCTGTTATGGACGAAGAACACAGGTGCATTTTATTGATGGCATTTTGAATGCACAGAGATACCGATGACGAGATCCTGAGGCCCATTGTTGTGCCATACATCCAGCTACGTCTTGCATGGCCGGCATACTCACTGGACATGTCACCCATTGAGCATGTTTGGGATGCTCTGGACCGGCGTATACGACAGCGGGGACCAGTTCCTGCCAATATCCAGCAACTTCGCACAGTCATTGAAGAGGAGTGGACCAACATTCCACAGGCCACAATTGACAACCTGATCAACTCTATGTGAAGATGTGTTGCACTGCATGAGGCAAATGGTGGTCACACCAGATACTGACTGGTATCCCCCCCAATAAAACAAAACTGCACCTTTCAGAGTGGCCTTTTATTGTGGGCAGTCTAAGGCACACCTGTGCACTAATCATGGTGTCTAATCAGCATCTTGATATGGCACACCTGTGAGGTGGGATGGATTATCTCAGCAAAGGAGAAGTGCTCACTATCACAGATTTAGACTGGTTTGTGAACAATATTTGAAGGAAATGGTGATATTGTGTATGTGGAAAAAGTTTTAGATCTTTGAGTTCATCTCATACAAAATGGAAGCAAAACACAGACCTCGTATTTTATGAGTTCTGTGGTGAACTTGATGAAAAGCTTAGATATGCCTTTATGAATACCATTAAATTTTAGGGCCGATCCAGACAAAGTGGCACAGCCAAGATATTTTTTTTCCCTTTGGCATTTTGTGGAGGTTTTCACAAAATGTTGATGATGAGATGGAGATGGAGATGGACTGGATGTCTCACCGGGTGGTTGTCATCCAGATCACAAGGCCATGGTGTTGTGGATGCGGTTAAACCAGCACATGCTCCCAGATCTGAGTTGTCTTTTTACATTGTGTTCAGATTGTGATTTTTTTTTTTCTTTCTCTTTTTTCTGCAGGGGAGGAGCTTCATGGGAAGATCTCCATTTGCAAAAACAGGAAGGACCCTCGCTCTTTGTTGGTTACCTTAGAACTCAGAGAAAGAAAGCAGACTTACAGCCTGCAATGACATCAGCTGTCACATGGCGACAACTTAATTAATACATGACTTTCTTATTTCTTTGCCTTGTAATAAAACTTAATTCTGAATTTTTTTTTCCTCCTTCTCTGTGTCTTTTAATGAAGCATGAAGTAAGACATTTTTCAGTGATTCTAGAAGAAAAGGCTATTCGCCCTATTGATGTATCCCATAATCCCTTGCGCGCCAGAGAAAAACAACATAGAGATACCACATGAAGACAATTGCAAATTAACATTATACAACCAAAATGCATATTTATAAGAGACTGCATGCATGACTATTAACTTCTTTCAGTTTTTTGTATCAGTCCAAACTAAGGTGTGGAAACTACGGCGACGTGGAGCTGCCAGCCATATAAATATAATTTGACTCAGTAACATGTAATAACGTTAAAGCTTTCATGTTATAACGTGATATTTATTACGTTATAATGTGATATCTGTCACGTTGTTTCAGGATGCACAACTATCATGTTATTTCATGATATGGTATTTTCACGTTTTATTGTGAAATTATCATGTTATTTCGTGATAAGAAATTATCACGTTATTCCGAGATATGAATCTATCACGTTATTTCATAATATGAAATTATCACATTTCGAATTATGAAATTTTCATGTTATTTTGTGATAAACATTTATCACGTTATTTCTTGGTATTTTTAAGTTATAACGTGAAAACAATATGGTTTTACTTTGATACACAGCCATATACCTGTTCTGCTATTCTGCCAATAGAGGGCGCTAGAATACCAGTAAAGGGCGCTACTTATCTAAGGCTGCTTTTTTTTTTTTTTTTTTTTTACTGATTATAGTGAAAACAAATAGCAAAAGTATTGGCTCATGCTTTTTATTGATCCTTAAATCCCCTACATCACAGACGAGCCATGTTCCTTGACTGAACCTGGGAAGTGTTGAAGCGCTGAATTACCTGAATAGCCTACATATCATGAAATTACATGATAAATGCTTAACACGAAATAACATGATAGTTGCATATCTCAGAATAACGTGATAATTTCTTATCTCAGAATAACGTAATAGTTGCATATCTCGGAATAACATGATAGTTGCATATCATGAAATAACATGATAGTTTCTTATCTCGGAATAATGTGATAATTTCATATCACGAAATAACGTGATAATGTCTTGTTATAACGTGATAATTTCTCGTTATAACGTGAAAATAGCGCATCATGAAATAACATGATAATTTCATATCACGAAATAACGTGATAAATATCACGTTATAACATGAAACTTTTCACGTAATTACATGATACTGAGACAAATATATATTAGGGCTTGGCAGCTCAGAGCTTCCGTACGAAACAAACTACTTCTCAGATTGAATTTATTCAAAGTTACGGTGAGCTTACAGGCCTGGATTCTTATGGACGTAGCTCACGCAGGAGATCCACCCAGTAAGAATCACGAAGAAAGAAAGCAAACCGTTTTTATAAAAAGGCACCAGTAGGTGACCCAATGGGCAGACTTTATTCTCACAAGACATAACCTTATTGGCTTCCCGTAGACAGAGGAGGAAGTTCACCCCATGTCATGGAGTGCACGCGTACACGGCACATGTTGAAACCCGACTCTGTTTGGGTGCTTGGCTTTGGACCAGCTAAAACCAGTTTACATGCATGTTTAAGCAGACAACAATAACTCATAAGAAGTATGATAATTTAAGTAGAGTAAATAGTTGATACCTAAACAAAATAGAAAATAAACCCACAGATATATCTAACAAGACCACTGAACACTTGCTAAAAGAAATATTCCAAATATTCTGTCTGCTCCCTTCAACTTGCATGGAAATTCATAAACGAAAACTGAATTTCAGATGTCTTATATATATTACTGTGGAACAGTGTAGTAGAGGACAATAAGCAGGGCGTTAAGAGAGATTACTTCACTTTCCACCACAATGACAAGAACAGGATGCGATTGTAGCTCAAGGCAGCTCCCATTTTAAATAACGGTGAAATCACTTGAGATTCTCATGTGTTTACATAATACAGACACAATAATTTCTAAAATCCAAGAGAATATATTCAGGAGAGCTGTAGGAACAATATACAAAGAGTTTTACCTTGCGCTGTTGATACCATTGTGCGTGTGCAGCGGTTAATTCGCAGCGTTATCAGAGCATCCTGTAGCAGTTCACCATTTTTCATTTCATTTTTATTTTATATAGCGCCAACAAAACAACAAAGTCGCCTCAAGGCGCTTCACACAAACAAAAAATCAGGCATCAGAAAGAAAACAAATAGAGTACAATTACAATACAATATACAGTACAATTCATCAGCACTAAGCAACAAGAAAAACAAAAGAAACCAGGCGATTGCCGGCCACCAGCCCCAAGCCCCACCCAAAAACCCATAATCCAGACAAAGCCGACCCATGGCACACAGCCGTTCCCTAACAAAATGAATTAAAAGATTAAAAAGCATTAAAAGCTTAAAAATGTTTAAAAGATTAAAAAGCATAGTAACACACTATGCCAGTGTGCTACCCATACAAAAGAAGAAAATAAATGCATCTGGGCTTGAAAGTCTACAGAATCGGACTGTTTTATTGATGCAGGGAGATCATTCCACAGAACACAGGCACGACAGGAGAAAGCTCTGAGACCTGCAGATTTTTTTATTCACCCTAGGGACACAAAGTAGTCCTGCACCCTGAGAATGCAAAGTCCAGGCCGGTACGTAAGGTTTAATAAGGTCAGATAGGTAGGGAGCTGCCAGTCCATCAACAGTTTTATAGGTTAGTAGCAGATACTTAAAATCTGATCTCACTGGGACAGGAAGCCAGTGAAGGGATGCCAAAATGGGTGTAATGTGGTCAAACTTTCTGCTTCGTGTCAAAAATCTGGCAGCAGCATTTTGAACCAATTGGAGAGCCCTAATGCTAGACTGAGGGAAACCAGAAAATGGAACATTGCAGTGGTCCATTCTAGAAGAGATAAATGCATGAATCACGGTCACATCATCAGTCAGTCACCACGTTGTTGACTTCTCGCACTGCAGCCACCTCTCTGAGATTTTGCGAGATTTGCACAAGATTTGAAACCTCAATTTACACTCAACAAAAATATAAACGCAACACTTTTGGTTTTGCTCCCATTTTGTATGAGATGAACTCAAAGATCTAAAACTTTTTCAACATACACAATATCACCATTTCCCTCAAATATTGTTCACAAACCAGTCTAAATCTGTGATAGTGAGCACTTCTCCTTTGCTGAGATAATCCATCCCACCTCACAGGTGTGTCGTACCAAGATGCTGATTAGACACCATGATTAGTGCACAGGTGTGCCTTAGACTGGCCACAATAAAAGGTCACTCTGAAAGGTGCAGTTTTATCACACAGCACAATGCCACAGATGTCGCAAGATTTGAGGGAGCGTGCAAATGGCATGCTGACAGCAGGAATGTCAACCAGAGCCGTTGTCGTGTATTGAATGTTCATTTCTCTACCATAAGCCGTCTCCAAAGGCGTTTCAGAGAATTTGACAGTACATCCAACCAGCCTCACAACCGCAGACCACGTGTAACCACACCAGCCCAGGACCTCCACATCCAGCATGTTCACCTCCAAGATCGTCTGAGACCAGCCACTCGGACAGCTGCTGAAACAATCGGTTTGCATAACCAAAGAATTTCTGCACAAACTGTCAGAAACTGTCTCAGGGAAGCTCATCTGCATGCTCGTTGTCCTCATCGGGGTCTCGACCTGACTCCAGTTCGTCGTCGTAACCGACTTGAGTGGGCAAATGCTCACATTCACTGGCGTTTGGCACGTTGGAGAGGTGTTCTCTTCACGGATGAATCCCGGTTCACACTGTTCAGGGCATATGGCAGACAGCGTGTGTGGCATCGTGTGGGTGAGCGGTTTTCTGATGTCAATGTTGTGGATCGAGTGGCCCATGGTGGCGGTGGGGTTATGGTATGGGCACGCGTCTTATGGATGAAGAACACAGGTGCATTTTATTGATGGCATTTTGAATGCACAGAGATACCGTGACGAGATCCTGAGGTCCATTGTTGTGCCATACATCCAAGAACATCACCTCATGTTGCAGCAGGATAATGCACGGCCCCATGTTGCAAGGATCTGTACACAATTCTTGGAAGCTGAAAATGTCCCAGTTCTTGCATGGCCGGCATACTCACCGGACATGTCACCCATTGAGCATGTTTGGGATGCTCTGGACCGGCGTATACGACAGCGTGTACCAGTTCCTGCCAATATCCATCAACTTTGCACAGCCATTGAAGAGGAGTGGACCAACATTCCACAGGCCACAATTGACAAACTGATCAACTCTATGCGAAGGAGATGTGTTGCACTGCATGAGGCAAATGGTGGTCACACCAGATACTGACTGGTATCCCCCCCAATAAAACAAAACTGCACCTTTCAGAGTGGCCTTTTATTGTGGGCAGTCTAAGGCACACCTGTGCACTAATCATGGTGTCTAATCAGCATCTTGATATGGCACACCTGTGAGGTGGGATGGATTATCTCAGCAAAGGAGAAGTGCTCACTATCACAGATTTAGACTGGTTTGTGAACAATATTTGAGGGAAATGGTGATATTGTGTACGTGGAAAAAGTTTTAGTTCTTTGAGTTCATTTCATACAAAATGGGAGCAAAACCAAAAGTGTTGCGTTTATATTTTGTTGAGTATATATGCCCCTTCACGCTCACTCAGGTCAGCTGATTTGTCACTGTTGGTTATCCCAAGGTCAAAGAGGAAGCGTAGAGGTGACCGAGCTTTTTCAGTCGTTGCCCCGAGACTGTGGAATGATCTTCCTTTGCACATTAGGCAGGCTGATTCTCTCTCTGCTTTTAAATCGTCTCTTAAAGCACATTTTTTTTCTCTTTGGCTTTTAACACAGCTTGACACTGTTTTTTTTTTTTTTTTTTTTTTTGCTTTTAACTAACTTTTTATTTATTAAATTATTTTAATTTGCCTGTTTTTGTTGTGTACAGCGTTTTGGTTGTTGGTGCATTTTAAAGTGCTTTATAAATAAATTGAGATTGAGATTGAGAATACAGTGAATAGTGCAGTAGATAGAAAGGAATCTTTCAAAAGGTGATACAAGCACCACAATCTGATGCATAAATACTCCGGAGACATTACTTGTTGGAAAAAGCACATGGGACACTTGAAATTCAAGATGGTCTCCATATCCTGTACAAAACATATTACATGTACAAATCTGCTCATAGACCCATTGTGATTTGCTCTTTGGAATATATTGCGAGTACCTGCCTACAAAAAGTGACACCTCTTTACTGTCTAATAACATTGTTTTAGTCTAGAAACACATTCAACAAGAAAATACTCTCAAATTCATCACACATTAATATTCCAGCAACAAGTGTGTTGTAAAATAAAAATTTCACCAAACCCTGGGGGTGTTAATAGTGCAGCAGATAAGAGAGTATTTAGAGCAAAATCATGCAAATGGTGACACAAGTATCAAATTCGGCACAAATACTCCTTAGACATTACTCTTTTGAAAAAAATGACTTGCCACTTGAATTTTCAGTAGGCAGACAGGTAGGGGTGAATTAAAGAATTACACATGGGTCAAAATTAAAAATGCTCCAATCACTACATTATATGTCTGATCATAACAATTCCAAAAAGGTATAGTTTGGACTATCTATGACTGAATGTTCTGGAGTTATGGGGTAAAAACGGCAAAAATGGGGACAAAGCTCAGTTTCAGTTTGTACATGGGTCAAAAGATAAAATTGCTGCAATTTTTTTTTAAAATGATGCAAATCAGTTGAGTTAACAGGGTTTTAAAAGGAATAGTTTGGATCATGTATCATGCTTAGTTATTATATTTATATATAGTATATATAGTTTTATATATTGCCAAATCACAACAGAGTTGTCTCAAGAGAGTTTTTGATTTCTGTGTTGTTATTTAGTCTTTTTTTTTTTTTCAAACAGTAATGTCTAAGGAGTATTTGCACTGACTTTGGTGCTTGTATCACCATTTGCAAGATGGTTTCAGTTATCTGCTGCACTATAACTAGGAAGCTTGAAAATTTCCTTGGCTGTTAAGGCAGGAAGGGCAGAAGAAGAAAATCCACAGTCTTTAGGCCTTCAGTCAGGGTTTTACAAGTGTAGTACAACAATTGTGAGTTCATGTCCAGCTGTCTGGTGAGCTCCAGCTGGTGGTGTCCAGCAGGTTGTCATTCATGAAAGCGAGCACTGATTTACCTGCACAGAGCTTCAGTGACAAACTGTCTCCGTGCTTCTCAAAGCTGCTGTTCAGTGGACAGCATCTGCCATGATTTTGTTCAGTTTGTAAAAAGGAGTCGAGCAAAAAATCATCCGCGATTTCCCCGGAAAATTTTTGAAACAGTCTCAAACAGTAATTTTGGATTGTGCTTATTTTTCAGAGTAGTAAACTACCTGTACTGTTTGGTCTGTACTTATATTTAAGGGTACTTGCTTAGACTAGCAACTACACACAGTTGATCCGGAAAGTATTCACAGCACTTCACTTTTTCCACATTTTATTGTGTTACAGCCTTATTTTAAAGTGGATGAAATTCATTTTTCCCTCAAAATTCTGCACACAATAATGACATAATGTGTCAATATTTCACATAATTACAATATGAAAAAGTTTTTTGTTTTTTTTTGCTCATTTATTAAAAATAAAGTCACATGTACACAAGAATTCACAGTCTTTGCCATGAAGCTCATAACTGAGTTCAGGTGCATCCTGTTTCCACTGATCATCTTTGAGATGTTTCTACAGCTTAATTGGAGTCCACCTGGGGTAAATTCAGTTGATTGGACATGATGTGGAAAGACACACACCTGCCTACATGTAAGGTCAGATTGAGCAATCAATGAGTTGATCAATGAGTTGAGTAAATAAATCAATCAATCAATCAACATTCATTTTAGAGCACCAACTGGTGTCCAAAGCACTTAACATTAAAAACAGAAATTCACAAAAATAAAACACATATACAATAAAATTAAAAACAGCACATAAAAACAGAACATGTCACCTCCCCACTAGGTCATGATCATGCTTTTGCGGTAGCTGGCCCCAGACTGTGGAACAAGCTACCTCTTGAGTTACGTACTGTTCCTGACCTAGCACTTTTTAAATCTAAGTTAAAGACTTATTTATTTAAACTGGCTTTTAACCCCAGCGTTTATATCTTCACCTTGGAACATCTAAGTAAAGCTGGCCAGACCCCCTTAATGTCCTACTGTAAGTGCGCAAAGTTAAAATTTCAGACAAGTAGGGAGGTGCAAGGCCATAAATAGCTTTAAAAACAAACACTAAAATCTTAAAAGCATTCTAAAACAAACTGGAAGCCAGTGGAGTGTGAACAGGACGGGCGTAATATGCTCACGTCAAAGTGTTTGTTAAAAGACGAGCAGCAGCATTCTGCACCAATCAGACGTGCAAGAGACGACTGATTAATGTCAGAATAAAGTGCATTACAATAATCAAGTCTGAAGCTGATGAAAGCATGAATTGCCATCTCAAGATCACGTCCACTGAGAAAGTGCTTTATTTTAGCCAAAAGACGAAGTTGGCAAAAACTTGCTTTGACAACAGAGTTTATCTGTTGATCGAACCTCAAACAGCTGTCAAATATCACTCCCAAATTATTGACAGCTGGTTTTACATAATTAGCCACAGTGGCCTCCATCATCTGTAACTGGAAAAAGGTCAGATCCACCACGACTCTTCCTAGAGCTGCCCGCCCATCTAAACTGAGCAATCGGGGGACAAGGGCCTTAGTAAGGGAGGTGACCAAGAACCTGATGGTCACTCTGTCAGAGCATTCCTCTATGGAGAGAGGAGAACCTTCCAGAGGGACAGCCGTCTCTGCAACAATCCACCAATCAGGCCTGTATGGTAGAGGGGCCAGACAGAAGCACTCAATCTGAGCTCTTTCAGGTGTGTGGAGATGCTGTTTTCCTGACAATGCAAAGAATCTTTGTTTCAATCTGGGAGGAAGGTATCATCCCTACGGACTGGAAGGAAGGACTTGTACCACTCTGAAAAAGAAAGGATGATCACCTGAATTGCAACAACTCCAGGGGTATTACACAGGGAAAAAATGACCATCATGTCCACGTGGACGTCACTGGGTGATGTACCCGAGACATCGAGGTGGATGACTCCTTGTTTTTGTCATAATTGCTAACTTTCACATTATAATGATCAAGGAGTGGAAAAACAAAAGTTATTAACTTCAGGTTTTCTGTATAATTATGTCCCTTCGGCTTCCTTTTTTTTTAGATGGCTCTCAGTCTTTTTTGGCACAAATTTTGCACTGAATGCCCTTCCTTAAACAACTCCATATTGCATGGAGAATAGGCAGTGGTAGCCTTGAGCCACGAATTTCTGTTTTGGAAAGAAGTGCACGAACCCCTTGGTCACCACCCCTGCCTTTCATGTTGCTGGGTCCTCAGTTTTTGAGATGGCTGGAAAGATCTTTTGGATTCATGAGGTCACTCATCAAAGCTATTTGGTGATGAAAATACCTTTACAGGTAAATGAAGGCTTGGGTCTTTTGGGTCCTGGTAGATCCTATCTTATTGGATGGTTGTCAGACTTCGACATCCATGACCTACAAGGCAAGGACTGGATGCCTTTGGTACTTGACCTCATCAGAGGACCCTAGGGTACAGCTGTAATGACTTTGTGCAAAATGAATGGTAACTTAAGCACACTCAGATCAGCGAGAGGGAACATCAGTTACAACCATTATACCCCCGTCACACTATCAATCAATCAATCAATCAATTTTTTTTATATAGCGCCAAATCACAACAAACAGTTGCCCCAAGGCGCTTTATATTGTAAGGCAAGGCCATACAATAATTATGTAAAACCCCAACGGTCAAAACGACCCCCTGTGAGCAAGCACTTGGCTACAGTGGGAAGGAAAAACTCCCTTTTAACAGGAAGAAACCTCCAGCAGAACCAGGCTCAGGGAGGGGCAGTCTTCTGCTGGGACTGGTTGGGGCTGAGGGAGAGAACCAGGAAAAAGACATGCTGTGGAGGGGAGCAGAGATCGATCACTAATGATTAAATGCAGAGTGGTGCATACAGAGCAAAAAGAGAAAGAAACAGTGCATCATGGGAACCCCCCAGCAGTCTACGTCTATAGCAGCATAACTAAGGGATGGTTCAGGGTCACCTGATCCAGCCCTAACTATAAGCTTTAGCAAAAAGGAAAGTTTTAAGCCTAATCTTAAAAGTAGAGAGGGTGTCTGTCTCCCTGATCTGAATTGGGAGCTGGTTCCACAGGAGAGGAGCCTGAAAGCTGAAGGCTCTGCCTCCCATTCTACTCTTACAAACCCTAGGAACTACAAGTAAGCCTGCAGTCTGAGAGTGAAGCGCTCTATTGGGGTGATATGGTACTACGAGGTCCCTAAGATAAGATGGGACCTGATTATTCAAAACCTTATAAGTAAGAAGAAGAATTTTAAATTCTATTCTAGAATTAACAGGAAGCCAATGAAGAGAGGCCAATATGGGTGAGATATGCTCTCTCCTTCTAGTCCCCGTCAGTACTCTAGCTGCAGCATTTTGAATTAACTGAAGGCTTTTTAGGGAACTTTTAGGACAACCTGATAATAATGAATTACAATAGTCCAGCCTAGAGGAAATAAATGCATGAATTAGTTTTTCAGCATCACTCTGAGACAAGACCTTTCTGATTTTAGAGATATTGCGTAAATGCAAAAAAGCAGTCCTACATATTTGTTTAATATGCGCTTTGAATGACATATCCTGATCAAAAATGACTCCAAGATTTCTCACAGTATTACTAGAGGTCAGGGTAATGCCATCCAGAGTAAGGATCTGGTTAGACACCATGTTTCTAAGATTTGTGGGGCCAAGTACAATAACTTCAGTTTTATCTGAGTTTAAAAGCAGGAAATTAGAGGTCATCCATGTCTTTATGTCTGTAAGACAATTCTGCAGTTTAGCTAATTGGTGTGTGTCCTCTGGCTTCATGGATAGATAAAGCTGGGTATCATCTGCGTAACAATGAAAATTTAAGCAATACCGTCTAATAATACTGCCTAAGGGAAGCATGTATAAAGTGAATAAAATTGGTCCTAGCACAGAACCTTGTGGAACCCCATAATTAACTTTAGTCTGTGAAGAAGATTCCCCATTTACATGAACAAATTGTAATCTATTAGACAAATATGATTCAAACCACCGCAGCGCAGTGCCTTTAATACCTATGGCATGCTCTAATCTCTGTAATAAAATTTTATGGTCAACAGTATCAAAAGCAGCACTGAGATCTAACAGAACAAGCACAGAGATGAATCCACTGTCCGAGGCCATAAGAAGATCATTTGTAACCTTCACTAATGCTGTTTCTGTACTATGATGAATTCTAAAACCTGACTGAAACTCTTCAAATAGACCATTCCTCTGCAGATGATCAGTTAGCTGTTTTACAACTACCCTTTCAAGAATTTTTGAGAGAAAAGGAAGGTTGGAGATTGGCCTATAATTAGCTAAGATAGCTGGGTCAAGTGATGGCTTTTTAAGTAATGGTTTAATTACTGCCACCTTAAAAGCCTGTGGTACATAGCCAACTAACAAAGATAGATTGATCATATTTAAGATCGAAGCATTAAATAATGGTAGGGCTTCCTTGAGCAGCCTGGTAGGAATGGGGTCTAATAAACATGTTGATGGTTTGGATGAAGTAACTAATGAAAATAACTCAGAACAATCGGAGAGAAAGAGTCTAACCAAATACCGGCATCACTGAAAGCAGCCAAAGATAACGATACGTCTTTGGGATGGTTATGAGTAATTTTTTCTCTAATAGTTAAAATTTTGTTAGCAAAGAAAGTCATGAAGTCATTACTAGTTAAAGTTAATGGAATACTCAGCTCAATAGAGCTCTGACTCTTGTCAGCCTGGCTACAGTGCTGAAAAGAAACCTGGGGTGTTCTTATTTTCTTCAATTAGTGATGAGTAGAAAGATGTCCTAGCTTTACGGAGGGCTTTTTTATAGAGCAACAGACTCTTTTTCCAGGCTAAGTGAAGATCTTCTAAATTAGTGAGACGCCATTTCCTCTCCAACTTACGGGTTATCTGCTTTAAGCTACGAGTTTGTGAGTTATACCACGGAGTCAGACACTTCTGATTTAAAGCTCTCTTTTTCAGAGGAGCTACAGCATCCAAAGTTGTCTTCAATGAGGATGTAAAACTATTGACGAGATACTCTATCTCCCTTACAGAGTTTAGGTAGCTACTCTGCACTGTGTTGGTATATGGCATTAGAGAACATAAAGAAGGAATCATATCCTTAAACCTAGTTACAGCGCTTTCTGAAAGACCTCTAGTGTAATGAAACTTATTCCCCACTGCTGGGTAGTCCATCAGAGTAAATGTAAATGTTATTAAGAAATGATCAGACAGAAGGGAGTTTTCAGGGAATACTGTTAAGTCTTCTATTTCCATACCATAAGTCAGAACAAGATCTAAGATATGATTAAAGTGGTGGGTGGACTCATTTACTTTTTGAGCAAAGCCAATCGAGTCTAATAATAGATTAAATGCAGTGTTGAGGCTGTCATTCTCAGCATCTGTGTGGATGTTAAAATCGCCCACTATAATTATCTTATCTGAGCTAAGCACTAAGTCAGACAAAAGGTCTGAAAATTCACAGAGAAACTCACAGTAACGACCAGGTGGACGATAGATAATAACAAATAAAACTGGTTTTTGGGACTTCCAATTTGGATGGACAAGACTAAGAGACAAGCTTTCAAATGAATTAAAGCTCTGTCTGGGTTTTTGATTAATTAATAAGCTGGAATGGAAGATTGCTGCTAATCCTCCGCCCCGGCCCGTGCTACGAGCATTCTGACAGTTAGTGTGACTCGGGGGTGTTGACTCATTTAAACTACCATATTCATCCTGCTGTAACCAGGTTTCTGTTAGGCAGAATAAATCAATATGTTGATCAATTATTATATCATTTACCAACAGGGACTTAGAAGAGAGAGACCTAATGTTTAATAGACCACATTTAACTGTTTTAGTCTGTGGTGCAGTTGAAGGTGCTATATTATTTTTTCTTTTTGAATTTTTATGCTTAAATTGATTTTTGCTGGTTATTGGTAGTCTGGGAGCAGGCACCGTCTCTACGGGGATGGGGTAATGAGGGGATGGCAGGGGGAGAGAAGCTGCAGAGAGGTGTGTAAGACTACAACTCTGCTTCCTGGTCCCTACCCTGGATAGTCACGGTTTGGAGGATTTAAGAAAATTGGCCAGATTTCTAGAAATGAGAGCTGCTCCATCCAAAGTGGGATGGATGCCGTCTCTCCTAACAAGACCAGGTTTTCCCCAGAAGCTTTGCCAATTATCTATGAAGCCCACCTCATTTTTGGACACCACTCAGACAGCCAGCAATTCAAGGAGAACATGCGGCTAAACATGTCACTCCCGGTCCGATTGGGGAGGGGCCCAGAGAAAACTACAGAGTCCGACATTGTTTTTGCAAAGTTACACACCGATTTAATGTTAATTTTAGTGACCTCCGATTGGCGTAACCGGGTGTCATTACTGCCGACGTGAATTACAATCTTACCAAATTTACGCTTAGCCTTAGCCAGCAGTTTCAAATTTCCTTCAATGTCGCCTGCTCTGGCCCCCGGAAGACAATTGATTATGGTTGCTGGTGTCGCTAACTTCACATTTCTCAAAACAGAGTCGCCAATAACCAGAGTTTGATCCTCGGCGGGTGTGTCGTCGAGTGGGGAAAAACGGTTAGAGAGGTGAACGGGTTGGCGGTGTACACGGGGCTTCTGTTTAGGGCTACGCTTCCTCCTCACAGTCACCCAGTCGGCCTGCTTTCCCGGCTGCTCGGGATCTGCCAGGGGTAACTAACGGCGGCTAAGCTACCTTGGTCCGCACCGACTACAGGGGCCTGGCTAGCTGTAGAATTTTCCACGGTGCGGAGCCGAGTCTCCAATTCACCCAGCCTGGCCTCCAAAGCTACGAATAAGCTACACTTATTACAAGTACCATTACTGCTAAAGGAGGCCGAGGAATAACTAAACATTTCACACCCAGAGCAGAAAAGTGCGGGAGAGACAGGAGAAGCCGCCATGCTAAATCGGCTAAGAGCTAGTAGCTACGCTAAGCTAGCGGATTCCTAAAAACACGCGAAGTGAATAATGTGTAAATAATTTAGAGGTGATTCAGCAGAAGGAGTGCTTTAGTTAAGGCACGTAAAGATTACACTGGGAAACAAATCGTAATCTAGATAACTAGATCAATCTAACTGCGCAGATTAAACAGCTAACAGATACAGAAAAACACCGCTGTGCTCCGGAACAGGAAGTGATACAATACCGCAGTGAGAGCCAACCACCAGTAGAGGCAAGCAAGAGTGGCTCCTAATGCTGCTCAAGTTGTGTTTTCAAGTGTCGTACGAATGGACATTTGAATATTTGGCACATTCGTGCAGCCAGAGCACATGCACTCTACATTCGTGTTGCGTTTGTGTTGGAAAACAATGGAACAGCAGTAGAGTTGCAGTTGTACCGCAATCTGACTGCAGTCGTAATAATCGTAAGGCAATTTGTACGCAAGTCAAAGCATTCAGAATGCATTCGAGGGGCTGTATGAATTGTTCGAGCATGTTGAATCCTGGCCATATTTTTCTGGATTTTTGTTATTATTATTCTGTCTCTCACAGTTGAAGTGTACCTACAAGAAAAATGTACAGACCTCTCCATTCTTTGTACAGTAGTGTTCAGAATAATAGTAGTGCTATGTGACTAAAAAGATTAATCCAGGTTTTGAGTATATTTCTTATTGTTACATGGGAAACAAGGTACCAGTAGATTCAGTAGATTCTCACAAAACCAAGCATTCATGGGCTATTAGTAAAAAAAGTAGAAAAGGGGGTGTTCACAATAATAGTAGTGTGGCATTCAGTCAGTGAGTTCGTCAATTTTGTGGAACAAAGAGGTGTGAATCAGGTGTCCCCTATTTAAGGATGAAGCCAGCACCTGTTGAACATGCTTTTCTCTTTGAAAGCCTGAGGAAAATGGGACGTTCAAGACATTGGTCAGAAGAACATTTGATTAAACATTTGATTAGTTTGATTAAAAAGTTGATTGGAGAGGAGAAAACGTATACACAGGTGCAAAAAATTATAGGCTGTTCATCTACAATGATCTCCAATGCTTTAAAATGGACACAAAAAAAAAAAACAGACGTGTGGAAGAAAACGGATACCTGTAAGTGTTGTGACAGTTTGAAGACACCTGTGTGAAGCTAATTTATTTGCAAGAATCCCCCGCAAAGTCCCTCTGTTAAATAAAAGACGTGCAGAAGAGGTTACAATTTGCCAACGAACACATCAACTGGCCTAAAGAGAAATGGAGGAATATTTTGTGGACTGATGAGAGTAAAATTGTTCTTTTGGGGTCCAAGGGCCACAGACAGTTTGTGAGACAACCCCCAAACTCTGAATTCAAGCCACAGTTACAATGAAGACAGTGAAGCATGGTGGTGCAAGCATCATGATATGGGCATGTTTCTCCTACTATGGTGTTGGGCCTATATATCGCATACCAGGTATCATGGATCAGTTTGGATATGTCAAAATACTCGAAGAGGTCATGTTGCCTTATGCTGAAGAGGACATGCCCTTGAAATGGGTGTTTCAACAAGACAATGACCCCAAGTACACTAGTAAACAAGCAAAATCTTGGTTCCAAACCAACAAAATTAATGCCTCGCAGATGTGAAGAAATCATGGAAAAACTGTGGTTATGCAACTAAATACTAGTTTAGTGATTCACAGGATTGCTAAAAAAGCAGTTTGAACATAATAGTTTTGAGTTTGTAGCGTCAACAGCAGATGCTACTATTATTGTGAACACCCCCTTTTCTACTTTTTTTTACTAATAGCCCAATTTCATAGCCTTAAGAGTGTGCATATCATGAATGCTTGGTCTTTTTGTGAGAATCTACTGAATCTACTGGTACCTTGTTTCCCATGTAACAATAACAAATATACTCAAAACCTGGATTAATCTTTTGAGTCACATAGCACTACTATTATTCTAAACACTACTGTAGATGGCTGCTTTCGAGAGGTAGAGATGGACTGATTGTCTGTTTGCGTGGTTTATATCCAGTGCCCAAAGACTTTTGCATCGTGTGATAAAAACTGAGCAGATCCTCAACACCTCTGTCCAGAGGCCTCGTGACTGCACAGGTGCTTCCCGGGCAAGTGATGATTACAAAGGGACAGTATTTTCTGTTTTTCAGGATAATTACTGCATACAATTTTTCTGAATCTATCTAACCAAAGAGAAAAACACAAACAGGAGTTGTCTGCTGTTTTGTGCTTTTACAACCTATTTCTCTTAATTCCCAACGGACTGGTCTTATTGTCCCACTTTACGCTATTTGAAATCTTATACGAGGTGTCATCCATCTTCCGTGAGTTTTGTGGGACAATGCAAAATGAATTTAAGCTTTAAAAAGGCTGACAAAAGCCTCTTTACATACTTCATTGAGCAGCTCTGCTCACAATTAAAGATTTTTCTCCCTGAGATGATGAATCCCAACTCCAAGAACATCCATGTGAGGAGGAGGAGAGAAGTGCAGGCTTTAGGGCTGGCTGCCTGTCTTATTATTTGACTGTCAGCTCTTTTGATGTATTCCTACGACTCCCATGTCCTCTGCGTTTTCTATTAACAGCCTGGTCTGTGCATTAATATCAAAGATGGGATATAAGCTCACAAAGACACACTTCTCTCGAAGAAAAACCCAAGACGTGCTTCTGGAAGTCAACTTCAAATAAATCCAAATTCTAGAACACCAGATGAGAGTTTCATTTTGATCGGTTGTTGGTAAGTATTTTTGACCAAAGTGATGAATTGAAGGTTTTGTCAGGTTTTTTTGTACAAGGTCTGTCAATAAAGTAAGGACCTTTTTATTTTTTTTTTAACTATATGGATTTGATTCATATGTTTTTACGTCAGACAAACTTGAACCCTCGTGCGCATGCGTGAGTTTTTCCACGCCTGTCGGTGACGTCATTTGCCTGTGAGCACGCCTTGTGGAAGGAGTGGTCCCGCCCCCTCGTCGGATTTTCATTGTCTGGAAATGGCGGAATGATTTGGACTTTTTTTCCATCAGAATTTTTTCAGAAGCTGTTAGAGACTGGCACCTGGAAACCATTTGAAAAATTTATCTGGCTTTCGGTGAAAATTTTATGGGCTTCACAGAGAATAAGGATTGTTACTACAGCTTTAAGGATGGCTTTAAGGACGTCTTTAAGGACGCTCGGCGCGCCGCGCTCCGAGCTGCGACGACGAGGCAGAAAATGCCAGATCATTTCTAAACTGATGGCTCTGTGGATACGAGACCGTCGTGTGCACATTCTCTGGTTATCACAAGAGCTGGACATCAGCCATTTTCCGGCAGATTTCACTTTTAACAAAAGATTTTGTCATGGAAAGCCACGAGGAGGCTTCGTGTGTAACGACCGATTCGCTGTTTGAGTGAGACAAAGGAACACCTCCGCTCGGCGTGTCAGAGGACAAGTTAGGACATGCCCAGCTCTCCACAATTTCTCTGATACTTACTGGACTGGTAAGCATTGAAAGCCGAGATAGGCATGTCCCAACTTGTCCCATGACACACCGAAACGGAGGTGCTCCTTTGTCTCGCTCAAACAGCGAATCGGTCGTTACGCACGAAGCCTCCTTGCGGCTTTCCATGGCGCGCCGAGCGTCCTTAAAGCCATCCTTAAAGCTGTAGTAACAGTCCTTATTCTCTGTGAAGCCCGTAAAATTTTCACTGAAAGCCAGATAAATTTTTCAAATGGTTTCCAGGTGCCAGTCTCTAACAGCTTCTGAAAAAATTCTGACGGAAAAAAGTCCAAATCATTCCGCCATTTCCAGACAATGAAAATCTGACGAGGGGGTGGGACCACTCCTTCCACAAGGCGTGCTCACAGGCGAATGACATCACCGACAGGCGTGGAAAAACTCACGCATGCGCACGAGGGTTCAAGCTTGTCTGACGTAAAAACATATGAATGAAATCCATATAGTTTTTGAAAAAAATAAAACGACCATTACTTTATTGACAGACCTCGTATATATATATCCCTTGCAAAATGAAAATTATTGTAAAACAGTTTTGAGGTCCTGTGACTTATACTCTAGTGTGACTTATATAACAAAAATGCAACACTGTGTGTGTGTGTGTGTGTGTGTGTGTGTGTGTGCGCGCACGTGTATATATATATATATATATATATATATATAGAGAGAGAGAGAGAGAGAGAGAGAGAGAGAGAGAGAGAAGTGGCCTCTGTGTGCGTGCGTGTGTATGGCTTTGATCACGCAAAAACCAGGGAGAGCTGACATTTGCCATCTGGTATGCTTATGTATTTTGGGTCAAGAATGAACACTGCAAAAATAGAAAGTTGATAGGACAAATATTTTTGGAGAAATCAGCAATTTTAGCTAACCAATAAACAATGGCTGCTGCGCTGGAGTTTGGGGTTTTGAGGTTTTAAGATGAGAGAGATTGAGATTGAGATTTGATTTAAATGTTGCTATTGTGATTGTGATTGTGATTTGTGTTAGTTTAACAGTGTTGTTAGTGTTATTGTAGCTCAATTGGTTTAGTCAGTTTAGATAAGTCTCATGTTGCTATTACCATGAGTCAGTTAAGTTTCATGTTGGTACCATGAGTGAAATGTGTAGTGGTTTGAATGTCTTCACCCATTGTCTTTGTTCATCAAATTAAAAGCAGTTGCTTACAGCAGCTGTGCGTGCATGTTGCTAAGTACTTTCTGGACTCATATGCCATTCCAGCAAGGGGTCATCTTTATATTAAAAGCGTGAGTGTGGTGAGTGATTTTGAGTTCAGTGTAAGTACATAATATAATTGTAAATATGTTAAAAATGAATGACACAAGAAAGTGAAAACACTTATTTCCATTGCTGTCCATTTAAAAATCAAATGACAAAATAGAAGTACAATAAAATATAATAACAATAATAATAATAATAATAATAATAATAATAATAATAATAATAATAATAGTAGTAGTAGTAGTGTATAGGATCACAAGAACCTAAACAATTTAGAAATACATTAACATTAAAAAAATTACATAACATGAAAAAAAATGGTTTAGTTCTTCTAAAAATTGTTGAGGTCTAAGGTTCTAAGAACACTCTAGACTCAAATGCCATTCCAACTCCTTATACAAGCGTTGCTTAATTTATTGCCATTTATTACCACAAAAATGTCAGCTGCGTAGTTTCTAACCACTATACCCAATCAACACACTAGTTCATAAATTAATACACCAAAAGGAAGAGAGAGACAGAAAGTAGCATTAAAAATAAATACATTACTCATTTGAATTTTGAAATTTCTTCAATTCCCCCCCCACCCCCAGTTTAACTGGATGGTTAAAGTGTGTCCAAACTTTTGACTGGTACTGTAGTCAGGTACTAGTCAGCTCCTCCTAGCTCCTACTAGCTAATGTGCTACGGGTGTGACAACATAATACTGTTGTTATTGGTACATAAAACTGCAGTCACTGACTGTATCGTAAACTAGTGCAATTAATCTAATTGCTACTAAAAACAATACATTATTTGCTGGCAAACAAGCTCAATGTGATCATTTCTGAGGTAAATATATGCTAACTAGCCAAGCTAACTGGCTAGTCTTGAGAGCTGTAAAACAATGAATTGCTGCCGTAGAAAAATTCTTAATTGACAGTTAACTTCATTATCTGGATCATGACCAAATTTAAAGTATTCTTCCTATAACAGCCGATGTTTTCACAGTAAACTCTGCTCCTGCAAACAGGCAAGAAAAACAAATGATTCTTTGCTTTAATTCTTTAATGTCACAAAAAAATGAAATAGCCCTACAAGGCCTCAGTTTTTTTAAAAGACAAACTGAGAAAGCAGTGGACCTTTAAAAAAATATTCTCAGTCTGCTGCGCTGTAGAAAATAAAAATGGGCTTTAAGATTCCTCTGACTTTTATTCTCAGGACGTGAGTTAAAACTCAACACAAACCTGATCCTGCTTGAAAATAAATAAATAAATGTTGTAATCATCTGTAAGCACAGATATGTAGGCACGGTGCCTGTGCATGCTGTTCTCCAGGCAGCAGAAGAGCAGAAATCAATTACAATTATTCAATGTTGACAATGTAATTAAATGGAAGGCGGCGGTGCTTAATGTACAGCAGCGTCTTATCTGGAACTGGTGCCCATTTACAAGCACGAGGAGCCTTCACCGTGCACACCACGTGCACGTGCACCAGGCCTGTGAAGGAGAATGAAACCTGCTCTGCTGTCCTCCTAACAAAAATGAAAATAAAACAGGCAAAAGCGAAATTTTTAAAAATGTATCAAATGTGCAACACAAACCTGACAGACCTTTTTTTATTAACTGCTAGATTATTAACTGAAATATTTAGTGAGTCTCTTCGCATTTCTCTTTGACTTATTTACCAAGGACATTGCTGCAATTTAGTTTGCAAAGAGACTGCAGAGACATCTCAGGTGGCAATTACAAAAATTGACTGCGGTTAAGAAACACCTTTTAGTAATTAGACAGAGGAACATAAATACTTGGCCAATGGCAGTTTTTTTAATTTTATACTTTTGCTTCTTTGTCACCACAGTGGAGTTGAAATGAACCAGTGAAGATGGGCCTTTTGTTGTGTGGGCCGCTGAAGAGGAGGTACTGCTGGCCCACCACCACCAGATGGCGCCCTGCTTGGAGTGCGGGCTTCAAGCACGAGAGGGCGTCGGAGCAACGGAGAGTGACAGCTGTCATTCCTCATCTGCACCAGCTGTCACTCATTTTCCACATCACCATAAAAGCCGGACTACAACTCCACCTCCCCGCCGAGAAATCAGCAACCAAGAGGTAACCTTCTCTGCGGTAATTTCTCTGCTAACTAAACTCTTCTTTGCAGCCGTTTGCCCTGTGGTGTGCTTATCAGAGCTGGAGTAAGAGCGTGACCGGAGACGACTTCGCATCACGCTCTATAGCAGATAAGTGGTTACACAGGAGTTGCACGAGTGTGTGATTGGAGGTGGAGGTGCTCCCTCCTTAAAGAACATTTATCTGTGAGTGGACTACTGAGTGTGCGGATTCACACTCACCTGGATTTTCTCTGTTCTCTGCCAGCAGTACCAGGGTCAACAGCCGAGGGCAGAGGCCACCTGGGGACTCGGGACTTGGCGGCTCCGGTGTTCTTCAGGCCCGCTGGTGGTGGAAGCTGTGTGGGAATCAGCTCTTCTCTCGCCAGAGGTCTTCTATCTTCGAGCGTGCCCACACGTCACCTGGTGTATAATTGGCAATCCATATTTATGTCTGTGTTCCGTTGTGTGTTTCCACAACATTAAATTGTTACTTGTTGGCTTATCCATTGTCCATTCCTTAGCGCCCCTTGTTGTGGGTCCGTGTCACGACACCTTCACAACAGGATTTCTCGGCCAGCGTCATGGATCCCGAGGGGCGTCAACCAGCGCTTGAACAGCCAATGGAAGAGTGAGGTGCACAGGCGCCAGCAGGAGGCGTGTTAGGTGAGCTGCAGCACATCTTAACCGCCTTTACTGCTCGGTTGGACTTAGTAACCGAGCAGAGCATCATTCTCAATCAAAGGATGGAGGCTCTCACCGCCCAGGTGGAAGCGCAGGCTCAGGGCGCTGCTGCAGCCCCTCCTCCTGCTGACCGAATGCCAGAGACAGACATTCCACTGGTCGTTCAACGAACCCCCCCCACCTTCCCCTGAAGCATACATAAGCCCTCCGGAGCCGTACGGAGGCTGTGTGGAGACGTGCGCGGACTTCTTGATGCAGTGCTCGCTCGTCTTTTCACAGCGTCCCATCATGTATGTGTCAGACGCTAGCCGGGTGGCTTACGTTATAAATCTGCTTCGAGGAGAGGCACGCGCCTGGGCTACGGCGCTCTGGGAGCAGCATTCACGGCTCCTAACGATTTACGCTGAGTTTGTGAGGGAGTTCCGACAGGTGTTCGACCACCCTCATAGAGGCGAGACCGCTTCAAGCGTGCTGCTGTCGATACGACAGGGGTGTCGGAGCACAGCGAAGTATGCAGTCGACTTCCACATCACGGCAGCGCGAGCCGGCTGGAATGCTGTTGCGCTCCGCGCCGCCTTTGTAAACGGACTGTCTCCGGTCCTTAAGGAGCACCTGGTGGCGAAGGACGAGCCGCGGGATTTGGACGGGCTTATCGACCTGGTTATACGGTTAGGCAACCGATTAACAGAACACCAATGGGAGCGAGATGAAGGGCGTGGTCAGGCACAAGCCGTCCCTCTTCCTCCCGGGTCCGAAAGGGAGCCGACTTCCCCACGCTCCACAGCCAGGGCTCTCCACATGACGACAGCTCCCCCTGCTGACGTTGCTAGGGAAACGAGCAGCGCCAAAAAACGATCAGATCAGAGACAAAGGAGGCTGATCCGTGGAGAGTGTTTTCTCTGCAGCCCACCGAGACCATCATCCCCGAGTCCACTGTCGTGGCCACCCTCACCTGGGACGTGGAGAAGACCGTCCGGGAGGCCCTGGCAAGAAACCTGGACCCGGGGACCGGCCCTAAGAACAGATTGTACATCCCACCAGAGGCCAGAGCTGCCATCTTGGACTTCTGTCACGGGTCCAAGCTCTCCTGTCATCCCGGAGTGCGTAGGACCGTGGCAGTTGTCCAGCAGCGCTTCTGGTGGGCGTCCCTGGAAGCCGACATCTGGGACTACGTCCAGGCCTGTACCACCTATGCCAGGGGCAAGGCAGACATAGGAGGACCACAGGCCTCCTCCAGCCCCTGCCTCATCGCCCCTGGTCCCACATCGGCCTGGACTTCATCACGGGCCTCCCGCCGTCCCAGGGCAACACCGTCATCCTCACGATAGTGGACCGGTTCTCCAAGGCAGCCCACTTCGTGGCCCTCCCGAAGCTCCCGACGGCCCAGGAGACGGCAGACCTCCTGGTCCAACCACGTCGTGCGTCTGCATGGGATACCATCGGATATCGTATCGGATCGTGGTCCCCAGTTCTCCTCACAGGTCTGGAGGAGTTTCGTAAGGGAGTGGGGGCCACTGTGAGGTCTCTCGTCCGGGTACCACCCGCAGACAAAACAGCCAGGCAGAACGGGCTAACCAGGAGCTGGAGCAGGCCCTTCGCTGCGTAACCTCTGCGCACCCTGGCAGCCTGGAGTAACCATATGGCCTGGATCGAGTATTGCCAATAACAGCAGGTCTCGTCTGCTACAGGCCTCTCCCCGTCTGAGGCGTGTTTGGGTTACCAGCCCCCATTGTTCCCGCTTGTGGAGGGAGAGGCGGAGTGCCCTCGGTCCAGGCCCCACTACAGGAGGTGCCGCTATGTGGAGCACCGCCCGTTCTGCCCTGTGAACGGCCCCGGACGAGGGCCAAGGCCCATGCAGACCGCCGGCGTTTCCCCGGCCCCCTGTGCGTACCAGCCCGGGCAGGAGGTGTGGCTATCTACCAAGGACATACCGCCAGGAGGCACCCGTTGAGGGGGGGGGTCCTGTTGTGTGGGCCGCTGAAGAAGAGGTACTGCTGGCCCACCACCACCAGAGGGCGTCGGAGCAACGGAGAGTGACAGCTGTCATTCCTCATCTGCACCAGCTGTCACTCCACCTCCCCGCTGAGAAATCAGCAACCAAGAGGTAACCTTCTCTGCGATAATTTCTCTGCTAACTAACTCCTTCTTGCAGCCGTTTGCCCTGTGGTGTGCTTATCAGAGCTGGAGTAAGAGCGTGACCGCGACGACTTCGCATCACGCTCTATAGCAGATAAGTGGTTACACAGGAGCTGCACGAGTGTGTGATTGGAGGTGGAGGTGCTCCCTCCTTAAAGAACATTTATCTGTGAGTGGACTACTGAGTGTGCGGATTCACACTCACCTGGATTTTCTCTGTTCTCTGCCAGCAGTACCAGGGTCGACAGCCGAGGGCAGAGGCCACATGGGGACTCGGGACTTGGCGGCTCCGGTGTTCTTCAGGCCCGCTGGTGGTGGAAGCTGTGTGGGAATCAGCTCTTCTCTCGTCAGAGGTCTTCTATCTTCGAGCCTGCCCACATGTCACCTGGTGTATAATTGGCAATCCATATTTCTGTCTGTGTTCCGTTGTGTGTTTCCACAACATTAAATTGTTACTCGTTGGCTTATCCATTGTCCGTTCCTTAGCGCCCCCTGTTGTGGGTCCGTGTCACGACACCTTCACAACACCTTTAGTGTCGACTTCAGATTTAATTGAAGGTGTTTAACAGAAATATTGCTATGTTGGAATTACAGTCATTTTTATACATTTTCAGCTGGACAAACTAAACATATGTATGATTATTACTGTATTTTCCGGAAGGATTTTTTTTTTAATAGTTTGGGAGGCCCTTTGACTTATACACTGATGCGATTTAGATACTGAAAAATCAAACATGTGTTATTAATAGTAATTATAATAATTATTTATACAGGGCTTTCCCAATAATCAAAACACTAAACAAAAAAAGTTCAATAATAAAAGAATAAATGCCAATTAGAAAAAGTACACTACAATCATACACACAAATCCCGATTTAAAGAGCCAATAATACAGAATAAAGGTGCGACTTACAATCCAGTAAAACTTATATATGGGTTTTTCCTCTTCAAGACACATTTATTAACAGGTGCAACTTATACCATAAAAATGGGGGAATACAAATCATCACTTCTCAAATCAGGTGTTGGTTGTATGAACATTTCCAAATCACTGAAAATGTCTTTGACCTAATTTAAATCACCCATTAATAATTATGAAACAGTAATGCAGTGTGCAGTAAATGTGTCAGTTTTCAAAAACTGAGTAACCACTTAAAAAGAATCATGAGCGAAACTACCAAAGCACCCATCACAACTCTGAAGGACTTATAAGCATCTATGGGTGTGATTGAAAAACTGCATAGTGCAACGTTTGTCTATTGTAACACCAATCACAGCTTCATGGTGAAGTGCAACTGAGGATTTTCGTACAAAATACACATCAGGCTCAAGTCTCTCATGGAAATTTTAAATCCTTCATGTTAAAAGTATTTTAAAAAGTTCCCTTATTGTTTATCTGGGGGGCAGCAATGTGCCTTAGTGGTTAGCACTGTTGCCTCACAGTGAGAAGGTCATGGGATCGATTCCCACCTGTGGCCTTTCTGTGTGGAGTTTGCATGTTCTCTCCGTGTTTGCGAGGGTTTCCTCTGGGTGCTCCGGTTTCCTTTCACATTGAAAGATGCACAGGTTAGGTGGATTGGAAACTTTAAATTGTCTGTAGGTGTATGTGTGAGTGTGAATGTGTTTGTTTGTCTACGAGGTCTGTCCATAAAGTATCGTACCTTTTTATTTTTTTTTAAACTATATGGATTTGATTCGGATTTGTGCCGTGACGCACAAAGCCTCGCGCGACTTTCCATGACAAAATCTCTTGTTAAAAGTGAAATCTGCCAGAAAATTGTTGATGTCCAGCTCTTGTGATAACCAAAGAAAGTGCACACGACGGTCCCAGCTCCACACAGCCATCCATTTAGAAATGATCCGGTGGTTCGTGCCTGTCGTCGCGGCTCGGAGCGCAGCGCGCCGAGCGCCATTGTAGGCCATCGTTAAAGCTGTGAGTGAGATAGATTATCTCGTCAATAGCTTTACATCCTCATTGAGCACAACTTTGGATGCTGTAGCTCCTCTGAAAAAGAGAGCTTTAAATCAGAAGTGCCGGACTCCGTGGTATAACCCACAAACTCGCAGCTTAAAGCAGATAACCTGTAAGCTGGAGAGGAAATGGTGTCTCACTAATTTAGAAGATCTCCATTTAGTCTGGAAAAAGAGTCTGTTGCTCTATAAAAAAGCCCTCCGTAAAGCTAGGACATCTTACTATTCATCACTAATTGAAGAAAATAAGAACAACCCCAGGTTTCTTTTCAGCATGTAGCCAGGCTGACAAAGAGTCAGAGCTCTATTGAGCCGAGTATTCCTTTAACTTTAACTAGTAATGACTTCATGACTTTCTTTTCAAATAAAATTTTAACTATTAGAGAAAAAATTATTCATAACCATCCCAAAGACATATCTTTATGTTCGGCTGCTTTCAGTAATGCTGGTATTTGGTTAGACTCTTTCTCTCCGATTGTTCTGTCTGAGTTACTTTCATTAGTCACTTCCTCCAAACCATCAACATGTCTATTAGACCCCATTCCTACCAGGCTGCTCAAGGAAGCCCTACCATTAATTAATGCTTCGATCTTAAATATGATCGATCTATCTTTATTAGTTGGCTATGTACCACAGGCTTTTAAGGTAGCAGTAATTAAACCATTACTTAAAAAGCCATCACTTGACCCAGCTATCTTAGCTAATTATAAGCCAATCTCCAACCTTCCTTTTCTCTCAAAAATTCTTGAAAGGGTAGTTGTAAAACAGCTAACTGATCATCTGCAAAGGAATGGTCTATTTGAAGAGTTTCAGTCAGGTTTCAGAATTCATCATAGTACAGAAACAGCATTAGTGAAGGTTACAAATGATCTTCAATCAATCAATCAATCAATCAAGTTTTATTTCTATAGCACTTTACAACAGTTTTCACTGAACCAAAGTGCTTTCCAATAGCACCAGCTAGAGATAAAATAAAAAGAACAGTACGAAAAACACAATAAAACACAATAAGAGCATACAAAATAGAATAAAAATAGACAAAAAAGTGTCAAAGCAATTATGTGCAAAAAGCTGCCCTGAACAAGTATGTTTTTAACTTAGCTTTAAACAGAGGCAAGCTATTAATAGACCTCAGTTCAGGAGGTAATGCATTCCACAACTTAGGACCTGCTACTGCAAAAGAACGGTCACCCCATTGTTTGGACCTGGACCTGGGAACCTCAAGAAAGTTTTGGTCAGCAGACTGAAGTGCTCTGACAGGGTTGTGGGTTTTTAACAGGTCACATAAATAAGAATGTGCAATGCCATTTACAGCTTTAAAAACAAACATTAACAGCTTAAAATCAACTCTAAAACGGAATGGAAGCCAGTGCAGGGAGTAAAGTACAGGAGTGATGTGGCTGTGCTTCCTGGTGTTGGTCAACAGGCGAGCAGTAGCATTCTGGACCAGTTGGAGTCGGTTTAGAGAGCCTTGAGTGATACCAACATAAAGTGCATTGCAATAGTCAATCCGGGAGCTGATAAAAGCATGCATAGCCTTTTCAAGGTCCTTTTGGCTTAGAAAGGGTTTGACTTTTGCCAGGAGTCTCAGCTGGAAAAAACTGGCTCTTACCACACTGTCAATTTGTTTCTCAAATTTTAAACAGTCATCAAACAGCACACCAAGGTTCCTTACCACAGCCCTACGATAAGGAGCCAAGGAGCCAAGATCTGGATCAGAGTTAGTTTTAGCTCCAAACAGAATACACTCTGTTTTGGCTTCATTAAGGTGCAGAAAATTCTGAGCCAGCCAGTCCTTAATATCCTTAAAAAAAAGCTATGTATGGAGTCCAAAGCACTTGTATTATTAGGCACAACTGGCATATAAATCTGGAGGTCATCGGCATAAAAATGAAACTGAAGATTGTGTTTGGTGATGACTGAACTCAGTGGAAGCATGTACAAAGAGAACAAGAGCGGTCCGAGGATACTGCCCTGGGGCACACCAGTGGTCAGAGGAACTGTGGAGGAGGAGAAGTCATTAACCATCACCCTGAAAGTCCTGTTGGTCAAATAAGACTGAAACCACTCCAAGACAGTCCCCCGGAGGCCAACCTGCTGGGACAGACGTGTGAGGAGGATTGAGTGGTCCACAGTATCAAACGCAGCTGTTAGATCCATCATCACCAGCAGCACAGATTTTTTAGAGTCCAACGATAAAAGAATGTCATTTTGTACTTTTAAAAGAGCTGACTCAGTGCTATGTCGAGATCTAAAACCTGACTGAAATTTATCTTGGAGAAATCTTGAAATTTATCTTATTGCAACTGATTAAAAACAACTTTTTCTAAAACCTTAGATAAAAACGATAACTTTGATACTGGTCTAAAATTAGATAAAACTGAGGGATCTAGGTTGGGCTTTTTAAGAAGGGGCCTAACTACAGCATGTTTAAAATGGGCTGGAACTGTCCCGGAGCTGAGGCAGCTATTAATAAAAGAGAGCAAGCTCGGACCCACAGTGTTAAAAACCTCTTTAAAAACCTTTCCTGGAATAGTGTCCAATGAGCAGTAACTGGGTTTAATGCTCTGGAAAACCTCAGTGAGGAGTGTCAGAGTAACCGGCTCAAAACTATTAAAAACAGCAGATGGTTCAGGTAGAGTGTAAAGGCTATTAAAAACCATGTTAGTTTAAAATATTCTGTCTGACAGTGGCTACTTTCTCTATAAAAAACTTGAGACATTTTTCACATGTAGCCTGCGAAATGTCAGAAAATATGGTGGGTGGGTTTAAAACTGACTTGATTGTGTCAAATAACACTCTCGGACAGTTAGAACTACTGGCTATAATACTTGACAAATATTGGGTTTTTGCCTCCTTCACAGCATTCTGATACTCTGTAAGGCTATCCCGTAGCATTTCCAAGAACACCTGAAGCCTGTCCTTTCTCCATCTCCGCTCAGCCTGTCTACAGTGACGGCGTAAGGCACGGGTGGTTTCATTGAGCCAGGGGTCTGGTTTGGGTTTGGTGGACCTGGATTTAAAAGGTGCCACAGTATCTAAAATATCAGAGCATGTGGTATTAAAATATGAGATGAACTTCTTCTGTTAGACCTCTGTTAGACCTGCTCCTGTTAGACCTCAGTGCAGCTTTTGATACTGTTGACCATAAAATTTTATTACAGAGATTAGAGCATGCCATAGTTATTAAAGGCACTGCGCTGCAGTGGTTTGAATCATATTTATCTAATAGATTACAATATGTTCATGTAAATGGGGAATCTTCTTCACAGACTAAGGTTAATTATGGAGTTCCACAAGGTTCTGTGCTAGGACCAATTTTATTCACTTTATACATGCTTCCCTTAGGCAGTATTATTAGACGGCATTGCTTAAATTTTCATTGTTACGCAGATGATACCCAGCTTTATCTATCCATGAAGCCAGAGGACACACACCAATTAGCTAAACTGCAGGATTGTCTTACAGACATAAAGACATGGATGACCTCTAATTTCCTGCTTTTAAACTCAGATAAAACTGAAGTTATTGTACTTGGCCCCACAAATCTTAGAAACATGGTGTCTAACCAGATCCTTACTCTGGATGGCATTACCCTGACCTCTAGTAATACTGTGAGAATCTTGGAGTCATTTTTGATCAGGATATGTCATTCAAAGCGCATATTAGCAAATATGTAGGACTGCTTTTTGCATTTGCGCAATATCTCTAAAATTAGAAAGGTCTTGTCTCAGAGTGATGCTGAAAAGCTAATTCATGCATTTATTTCTTCTAGGCTGGACTACTGTAATTCATTATTATCAGTTGTCCTAAAAGTTCCCTAAAAAGCCTTCAGTTAATTCAAATGCTGCAGCTAGAGTACTGACGGGGAATAGAAGGAGAGAGCATATCTCACCCATATTGGCTTCTCTTCATTGGCTCCCTGTTAATTCCAGAGTAGAATTTAAAATTCTTCTTCTTACTTATAAGGTTTTGAATAATCAGGTCCCATCTTATCTTAGGGACCTCATAGTACCATATTACCCCAATACAGTGCTTCGCTCTCAGACTGCAGGCTTACATGTAGTTCCTAGGGTTTGTAAGAGTAGAATGGGAGGTAGAGCCTTCAGCTTTCAGGCTCCTCTCCTGTGGAACCAGCTCCCAATTCAGATCAGGGAGACAGACACCCTCTCTACTTTTAAGATTAAGCTTAAAACTTTCCTTTTTGCTAAAGCTTATAGTTAGGGCTGGATCAGGTGACCCTGAACCATCCCTTAGTTATGCTGCTATAGACTTAGACTGCTGGGGGGTTCCCATGATGCACTGTTTCTTTTTATTCACCTCTTTTTGCTCTGTATGCACCACTCTGCTTTTAATCATTGGTGATTGATCTCTGCTGTCTTCCACAGCATGTCTTTTTCCTGGTTCTCTCCCTCAGCCCCAACCAGTCCCAGCAGAAGACTGCCCCTCCCTGAGCCTGGTTCTGCTGGAGGTTTCTTCCTGTTAAAAGGGAGTTTTTCCTTCCCACTGTTACCAAGTGCTTGCTCTTAGGGGGTCGTTTTGACCGTTGGGGTTTTTCTGTAATTATTGTATGGCCTTGCCTTACAATATAAAGCACCTTGGGGCAACTGTTTGTTGTGATTTGGCGCTATATAAATAAAATTGATTTGATTTGAACTGAAGATAATGCCTCTAAGAGCCACTCAGAGCCATGAAACTCCCACGATAGTTGAAGAAACCCTCTCGTAGCAAAGAAAACATGCTGTGTGGCTCCTTCTTCATCCTTCATTATTCGGTGGGACCCAGGCTTTAGTGATTTTCCGGTCAGGTTGGGATTTGAACCAAGGATCCTCTGGTCTCAAGCCAACGCTTAAACCACTAGACCATCACCTCCCCTGGGAGGGAGGGAGATGGAGCACCCAGACGGAAGCCACACAAACATGGGAAGAACATGCAGTTTAAAGTCTCATCTGTATTCACAGGTCTGTCGGTGGGGTGTGTGGGTACGTGTGCCGTGTGGCCAAGGAACACAAATCAATTACAATTATTCAGTGTTGACATTATAATTAAAATGAAGGTGGTGCTTATCTGCAACTGATGCACAAGCTGGGAGTATGGACCGTGCACACTAACTGCATGTCCCTGACCACGTTCCCTTTATTCACACTGATCCTGTGAAGGAGACTGAAACCTGCTTTGCTTTCAAAAAACAACAAAACACACAAAAGAAAAGTAAAATAACTAGAGCACTCGTAGAGCGCAAACCTCCTCCAACTCTAGTTTCCAGTTCAACAAATTTTTAGATTGCAAAAAATTTTCAAGCTCAAAGTCCAGTTAGAAGTGACTTTTCAGAAGCTAAATTATAATACAAAATATACACTCAACAAAAATATAAACGCAACACTTTTGGTTTTGCTCCCATTTTGTATGAGATGAACTCAAAGATCTAAAACTTTTTCCACATACACAATATCACCATTTCCCTCAAATACTGTTCACAAACCAGTCTAAATCTGTGATACTCAACTCAACTTTTTTCTTATATAGCGCCAAATCACAACAAACAGTTGCCCCAAGGCGCTCCATATTGTAAGGCAAGGCCATACAATAATTATGAAAAACCCCAACGGTCAAAACGACCCCCTATGAGCAAGCACTTGGCAACAGTGGGAGGAAAAAACTCCCTTTTAAACAGGAGAAACCTCCAGCAGAACCAGGCTCAGGGAGGGGCAGTCTTCTGCTGAGACTGGTTGGGGCTGAGGGAAAAAAAACAGAAAAAGACATGCCGTGAAGGGGGGCAGAGATCGATCACTAATGATTAAATGCAGAGTGATGCATACGGAGCAAAAAGAGAAAGAAACAGTGCATCATGGGAACCCCCCACAATCTACGTCTAAAGCAGCATAACCAAGGGATGGTCCAGGGTCACCCGATCCAGCCCTAACTATAAGCCTTAGCGAAAAGGAAAGTTTTAAGCCTAATCTTAAAAGTAGAGAGGGTATCTGTCTCCCTGATCTGAATTGGGAGCTGGTTCCACAGGAGAGGAGCCTGAAAGCTGAAGGCTCTGCCTCCCATTCTACTCTTACAAACCCTAGGAACTACAAGTAAGCCCGCAGTCTGAGAGCGAAGCGCTCTAATGGGGTAATATGGTACTACGAGGTCCCTAAGATAAGATGGGACCTGATTATTCAAAACCTTATAAGTAAGAAGAAGAATTTTAGACTCGTTAGCAGACTTTTAATGAGCCTTTCATTGGATTCAGGTGTGTTGGAGCAGGGAGACAACTAAGAATGTCAGGAAGGTGGCTCTCGAGGACCGAACTTGGCCACCCCTGATCTATAACATTTTGGACATTATAGCTCCAGATGGTATTGTAATTTGCCAACTCTAAACATTATATTAATCTTGGAGTCATTTTTGATCAGGATATGTCATTCAAAGCGCATATTAAACAAATATGTAGGACTGCTTTTTTGCATTTATGCAATATCTCTAAAATCAGAAAGGTCTTGTCTCAGAGTGATGCTGAAAAACTAATTAATGCATTTATTTCCTCTAGGCTGGACTATTGTAATTCATTATTATCAGGTTGTCCTAAAAGTTCCCTAAAAAGCCTTCAGTTAATTCAAAATGCTGCAGCTAGAGTACTGACGGGGACTAGAAGGAGAGAGCATATCTCACCCATATTGGCCTCTCTTCATTGGCTTCCTGTTAATTATAGAATAGAATTTAAAATTCTTCTTCTTACTTATAAGGTTTTGAATAATCAGGTCCCATCTTATCTTAGGGACCTCGTAGTACCATATCACCCCAATAGAGCGCTTCGCTCTCAGACTGCAAGCTTACTTGTAGTTCCTAGGGTTTGTAAGAGTAGAATGGGAGGCAGAGCCTTCAGCTTTCAGGCGCTCTCCTGTGGAACCAGCTCCCAATTCAGATCAGGGAGACAGACACCCTCTCTACTTTTAAGATTAGGCTTAAAACTTTCCTTTTTGCTAAAGCTTATAGTTAGGGCTGGATCAGGTGACCCTGAACCATCCCTTAGTTATGCTGCTATAGACGTAGACTGCTGGGGGGTTCCCATGATGCACTGAGTGTTTCTTTCTCTTTTTGCTCTGTATGCACCACTCTGCATTTAATCATTAGTGATCGATCTCTGCTCCCCTCCACAGCATGTCTTTTTCCTGGTTCTCTCCCTCAGCCCCAACCAGTCCCAGCAGAAGACTGCCCCTCCCTGAGCCTGGTTCTGCTGGAGGTTTCTTCCTGTTAAAAGGGAGTTTTTCCTTCCCACTGTAGCCAAGTGCTTGCTCACAGGGGGTCGTTTTGACCGTTGGGGTTTTACATAATTATTGTATGGCCTTGCCTTACAATATAAAGCGCCTTGGGGCAACTGTTTGTTGTGATTTGGCGCTATATAAAAAAATTGATTGATTGATTGATTGATTGATTGATATTTTACTGTTTTGTAGGGAAGCCAACAGACCTAGAATAGCAAGATTTACAGCTGCACAAGTATTGAGACTGATTCTTGATGTCAAGAGTGAAGATGAAAAGGATGATGGACAAATATATTAGAGACTGAAATAAATATGAAGAACCCTAAAACAATCTCTTCTCTTCTCACCTTTTCTCTTCCTCCTGGTGATCGATTGGATCATAAGGAGGTCAGCAGCACACAGAAGAAATCGAATCCAATGGACACTATGGGATCAGCTTGAAGACTTGGACTTTGCTGATGACCTAGCCCCGCTCTCCCACAGCCACCAACAGATGCAGGACAAGACAACAGAGCTGTAAGCTACCTCTTCACAAGTCTATGGATCTTAAGGCCAGACCCATAAGGGCAAGACCAAGATCCTTAAGATCAACACAAAAAGTGAGGACCTAGTCACACTGCATGGAAGCCAGCTGGAGGAAGTGGAGGCCTTTATATATCTGGGCAGCATCATTGACAAGCAGGGTGGAACAGATGCAGATGTCAGAGCAAGAATCAGCAAAGCTAGGGAAGCATACTTGCAGTTGTACAATATCTGGAGCTCCAAGGTGGTATCGACTTGCACGAAGCTCAGGCTGTTCAACTCCAGTGTCAAGTCAGTGCTGCTGTACGGAGCCGAGACATGGAGGACAACAAAGACTACCACCAGGAAAGTATAGACTTTCATCAACAGCTGCCTGAGAAGAACCCTACAGATCCACTGGCCCAACACCATCAGCAACTCAGACCTGTGGCAGCGCACCAACCAACTGCCAACTGAAGATGAGATCTGGCGCAGAAGATGGGAATGGATTGGGCACACCCTGAGGAAACCAGCTAGTAACATCACCAGACAGGCACTGGCATGGAACCCCCAGGGAAAATGAAAAAGAGGACGGCCAAGAAACACCTGGCGTCGGGACCTTGAGGCAGACAGAAAGAAGATGGGATACACCTGGAAACAACTGGAGAGGGCAGCCCAGGACTGAGGAATCTGGTGGACTGTTGTCAGTGGCTTATGCTCCAAGAGGAGCGACGGGCAAATGAAAACAATCATTTATATAGAAATATTCCAATATAAAGTCAATGGGGTCATAAATAATTGGGGTCATATAAGTTGCTAAAATAGCTTGGTCGCTTGAGGGTTAAGGATCCACCAAGACAAAAAAAAGTATATTAAATTATCTCATTAACAACAACAACATATCGTCTATTATGAGCAGCTGAGGTTAGAGAGTTGGGGCTATGACATCATCATTTCAGAAAAGTTCTGTATAAGCTGTACACACAAAAATGCGAAGGCGGCATTTTCAGATTTATCCACTCTGGGGCTTGTTTTCAAAAAGTTGCAGTTTTGGGCTCTGAAAATGCCAGTTCTGTGTGGATGAAATGCCAATACGATACAGAACTTTTACATATATGCCTAAACCCTCTTTGTGGCCGGGCCTTAGTTGTTTGCAAGGATTTTCTTAAATCAATCAATCAATCAATCAATCAACTTTTTTCTTATATAGCGCCAAATCACAACAAACAGTTGCCCTAAGGCGCTCCATATTGTAAGGCAAGGCCATACAATAATTATGAAAAACCCCAACGGTCAAAACGACCCCCTATGAGCAAGCACTTGGCAACAGTGGGAAGGAAAAACTCCCTTTTAACAGGAAGAAACCTCCAGCAGAACCAGGCTCAGGGAGGGGCAGTCTTCTGCTGAGACTGGTTGGGGCTGAGGGAAAAAACCAGGAAAAAGACATGCCGTGAAGGGGGGCAGAGATCGATCACTAATGATTAAATGCAGAGTGATGCATATGGAGCAAAAAGAGAAAGAAACAGTGCATCATGGGAACCCCCCACAATCTACGTCTAAAGCAGCATAACCAAGGGATGGTTCAGGGTCACCCGATCCAGCCCTAACTATAAGCCTTAGCGAAAAGGAAAGTTTTAAGCCTAATCTTAAAAGTAGAGAGGGTATCTGTCTCCCTGATCTGAATTGGGAGCTGGTTCCACAGGAGAGGAGCCTGAAAGCTGAAGGCTCTGCCTCCCATTCTACTCTTACAAACCGTAGGAACTACAAGTAAGCCCGCAGTCTGAGAGCGAAGCGCTCTAATGGGGTAATATGGTACTACGAGGTCCCTAAGATAAGATGGGACCTGATTATTCAAAACCTTATAAGTAAGAAGAAGAATTTTAAATTCTATTCTAGAATTAACAGGAAGCCAATGAAGAGAGGCCAACACGGGTGAGATATGCTCTCTCCTGCTAGTCCCCGTCAGTACTCTAGCTGCAGCATTCTGAACCAACTGAAGGCTTTTTAGGGAACTTTAGGACAACCTGATAATAATGAATTACAATAGTCCAGCCTAGAGGAAATAATGCATGAATTAGTTTTTCAGCATCACTCTGAGACAAGACCTTTCTGATTTTAGAGATATTGCGTAAATGCAAAAAGGCAGTCCTACATATTTGTTTAATATGCGCTTTGAATGACATATCCTGATCAAAAATGACTCCAAGATTTCTCACAGTATTACTAGAGATCAGGGAAATGCCATCCAGAGTAACGATCTGGTTAGACACCATGCTTCTAAGATTTGTGGGGCCAAGTACAATAACTTCAGTTTTATCTGAGTTTAAAAGCAGGAAATTAGAGGTCATCCATGTCTTTATGTCTGTAAGACAATCCTGCAGTTTAGCTAATTGGTGTGTATCCTCAGGCTTCATGGATAGATAAAGCTGGGTATCATCTGCGTAACAATGAAAATTTAAGCAATACCGTCTAATAATACTGCCTAAGGGAAGCATGTATAAAGTGAATAAAATTGGTCCTAGCACAGAACCTTGTGGAACTCCATAATTAACTTTAGTCTGTGAAGAAGATTCCCCATTTACATGAACAAACTGTAATCTATTAGACAAATATGATTCAAACCACCGCAGCGCAGTGCCTTTAATACCTATGACATGCTCTAATCTCTGTAATAAAATTTTATGGTCAACAGTATCAAAAGCAGCACTGAGGTCCAACAGAACAAGCACAGAGATAAGTCCACTGTCCGAAGCCATAAGAAGATCATTTGTAACCTTCACTAATGCTGTTTCTGTACTATGATGAATTCTAAAACCTGACTGAAACTCTTCAAATAGACCATTCCTCTGCAGGTGATCAGTTAACTGTTTTACAACTACCCTCTCAAGAATCTTCGAGAGAAAAGGAAGGTTGGAAATTGGCCTATAATTAGCTAAGATAGCTGGATCAAGTGATGGCTTTTTAAGTAATGGTTTAATTACTGCCACCTTAAAGGCCTGTGGTACATAACCAACTAACAAAGATAGATTGATCATATTTAAGATTGAAGCATTAAATAATGGTAGGACTTCCTTGAGCAGCCTGGCAGGAATGGGGTCCAATAAACATGCCGATGGTTTGGACGAAGCAACCAATGAAAATAACTCAGACAGAACAACCGGAGAGAAAGAGTCTAACCAAATACCGGCATCACTGAAAGCAGCCAAAGATAACGATACATCTTTGGGATGGTTATGAGTAATTTTTTCTCTAATAGTCAAAATTTTGTTAGCAAAGAAAGTCATGAAGTCATTACTAGTTAAAGTTAATGGAATACTCAGCTCAATAGAGCTCTGACTCTTTGTCAGCCTAGCTACAGTGCTGAAAAGAAACCTGAGGTTATTCTTATTTTCTTCAATTAGTGATGAGTAGAAAGATGTCCTAGCTTTACGGAGGGCTTTTTTATAGAGCAACAAACTCTTTTTCCAGGCTAAGTGAAGATCTTCTAAGTTAGTGAGACGCCATTTCCACTCCAACTTACGGGTTATCTGCTTTAAGCTACGAGTTTGTGAGTTATACCACGGAGTCAGACACTTCTGATTTAAAGCTCTCTTTTTCAGAGGAGCTACAGCATCCAAAGTTGTCTTCAATGAGGATGTAAAACTATTGACGAGATACTCTAACTCCCTTACAGAGTTTAGGTAGCTACTCTGCTCTGTGTTGGTATATGACATTAGAGAACATAACGAAGGAATCATATCCTTAAACCTAGTTACAGCGCTTTCTGAAAGACTTCTAGTGTAATGAAACTTATTCCCCACTGCAGGGTAGTCCATCAGGGTAAATGTAAATGTTATTAAAAAATGATCAGACAGAAGGGAGTTTCAGGGAATACTGTTAAATCTTCTATTCCCATACCATAAGTCAGAACAAGATCTAAGATATGATTAAAGTGGTGGGTGGACTCATTTACTTTTTGAGCAAAGCCAATAGAGTCCAATAATAGACCAAATGCAGTGCTGAGGCTGTCATTCTCAGCATCTGTGTGGATGTTAAAATCGCCCACTATAATTATCTTATCTGAGCTAAGCACTAAGTCAGACAAAAGGTCTGAAAATTCACAGAGAAACTCACAGTAACGACCAGGTGGACGATAGATAATAACAAATAAAACTGGTTTTTGGGACTTCCAATTTGGATGGACAAGACTAAGAGACAAGCTTTCAAATGAATTAAAGCTCTGTCTAGGTTTTTGATTAATTAATAAGCTGGAATGGAAGATTGCTGCTAATCCTCCGCCACGGCCCGTGCTACGAGCATTCTGACAGTTAGTGTGACTCGGGGGTGTTGACTCATTTAAACTAACATATTCATCCTGCTGTAACCAGGTTTCTGTTAGGCAGAATAAATCAATATGTTGATCAATTATTATATCATTTACCAACAGGGACTTAGAAGAGAGAGACCTAATGTTTAATAGACCACATTTAACTGTTTTAGTCTGTGGTGCAATTGAAGATGCTATATTATTTTTTCTTTTTGAATTTTTATGCTTAAATAGATTTTTACTGGTTATTGGTGGTCTGGGAGCAGGCACCGTCTCTACGGGGATGGGGTAATGAGGGGATGGCAGGGGGAGAGAAGCTGCAGAGAGGTGTATAAGACCACAGCTCTGCCTCCTGGTCCCATGGAAATGGAAATTGTGTTGTTTTTAATCATGTATTTCATGTTGTATGAGGACCACATTGGATGGGTGACTTCTTGGGTGTGAATACATACTGTTCTGGTTGTAGCTGATTCCAGCTACTTGCTATTCAACAACCGGAACACCCAAATGTATTCACACCCAAGTAGTCAATCATTGACTCCATTCCAGCCCTGCAAGTACAAACAGAACACAAGTGTGAGTACTGGTAGTGGTTCTTTGCAGCCTATGTTGATTTTTGCTAAATGTTTGATTCAGTTGATCAGACTGTTGTGTGGGACATCCTGGGAATTTTCAGGATCCCCAAGAAGTTACTGGACATCAATGTCAGCTTATACACAGGTACTGTGAATGTTGTGTGGAGTGGAGGCAGAGACTCAGAGTTTTGCAGTGAAAACTGGCTTTGTGTGGTGTTTTTCCCAGTAAAAACACCCCTGAGGATCCTCAGGGGTGTGTTCTGGCTCTTACACTGTTCTATAATGATTGCATGGACTGGGTGTTGGGTTAGGGATGTGGAAACCAGTGACTTAGGTTCCTTTGTTGTGAGGAAAGGTGTGCTGACCTCGACTTTGTTGATGGCTCTGTGGTCTCTGAGAAATCAGTGGATACTTGAAGTGCAGTACTTGAGCAGATGAGTGAGGAATTGGAGCATCTGGGTTTGTGATTGTCCTGAATCAAGATGAAGATCCAAGCTTTTAAAGACGTTCTGGATTCAGCCATCAGAAGTGTATCCGTATGTAGTGAAATTGGTGAATTTGTAGAGACATTCACTTATCTCAGTGACATACATCCAGTTGGCAGATAGATGGTTATTTTAGAGATGTGGGAATGGGCTGGTTGTCTGATTAGGTGGTTGCCATCTAAAAACCAAGGCAGTTCCATGGTGTCATGCAGCACCAGAACATCATCCCAGACTTGAGTCTCTCACATATTAAGCAAATTATACAAGGTTCTGACAAATATTAATCTGTCTTTTGTAAAGAGTTTATTCAAAATAACTTAATAAGTCTGAGCCACAGATCATTTAATGTTTTTAGGTGAGCTCATCAAAACAAGTTCATCTAGCATGCATGATATTTAACTCCATCAGGTAGTCTGTCTGTCTGATAGTAGAATTATTGAAAAGAAATTCAACCATTCTCCACAAAACTTGCTGGAATGATCAAAGATATAATGATGTGTATATTTATTACTTGTTCTTATGATATTTTAACTTTGTCTGTCTACAGTAAAACATTTTTTTTTTAATTTGATTTGTCTGTTTTTAGCTAATTTTTTAATCTTGAATATTTCTATTTCTATTGTTATTGTTTGTGTGATTTTTTTTTAAATTGTGTTGTTTTTAATCTTGCATTTCATGTTGTATGAGGACCATTTTGGGATTAAGTGTTTTTATTCTTTAATGTGTTATTGTCGGTTTTATATGTACCTGTATTTTTACCGGTATGAATTCTACCAAATAAATCCAATCCAATCTCATCCAAAGGTATTGTTACAGATACGTGTAAAACAACTGTGCTTTTTCTTATAAAAGCACCACATTTCACACAGATGCCATTATATGTACATGTATATCATTCCAAGCTAAATTATTGTTATTTTTTTAAATCACTGCAATTGTGGTTGGAACGAATTCTTTGTGAGAACAAAGAAAACAACACTTTATTTCTGTCTCTGTAATACTTAAGACAGAGCATTTTAAAGATATTCTGGAATAGTATGACTGTCTTGGATTTTGTTATTTATTTTCCTCGCTAAATTTTTTCCAACCACAACTGTATAGATTTTTTTTTAATGAGCTTGACATGACACCCATTTTTAAAAAATAACATATCAAACAATGTCTGTGCACAGTTTTGTGCTTTTACCATAAACTGCACAACTGGAGTGATATTTTGCACATATCTACCCTGCTATCAAGAGGAAGAACTACTTAAACTTTCTGTTGCCCCTTGGTGTAAAAATTTTTGCCAAATATTTTTTCTAACAGAACTTTCTGTTAACCATCTGTTCACTCAGGCACATGCTGCTTTTACGGTGGAATTGAGTAGAATAGTTTATAAAAGGGTTATGCGCAGTTCTTGGCTTTTACTGCCAAAATGAATAAACCCCATTTAAAAAAGAAAAGAAGAAGGAGAAAAAATAGCTCCCCCTCAGGCCGAGAGGTGTAATTAACTAAACTGTCCCTGATGGCCTTCATCCACAGCAGATTATGATGATAAAGTAAACTATGCACCATGGCATACAGTAAGGCTCACAGAGCTTCAACAGTTCTATTAAATAAAAACTACTTTGAACATCCAGCTGAACCCCAAGCTTTCTTTAACGCTTCATTTACACAATGCTATTGGCACTATTTAATATTTTTGTCTTGTTTAGTCCAGGTGCACCAACTATCACTGGTGTGGTCTCAGTCTTTATGCTCCACATTTGTCATGCTCCACATGACTTCAATAATTTGGTGTTTCTCCGGCCATATGAGGTACAAGACAACATACCACATGAGGTGAGAAAAAATTATTATTGTTATTACATTTATTTTTAATAAATTATTATTCCATTAAAACATTGTAGTCCAGCTCACATGTATTTCTTTCAGGATTCCTGGGAAGAAAACACAATAATATGTAGTATAATCATTGTTTATTCTCAACACAATGATCCTGATGCGGGTTAATTACTTAATTTACATTTCTGTATCAGTTAGGGACAAGTCTCAATACACATACAGGTATACATTTATTATTATTATTATTATTATTATTATTATTATTATTTATTGATTAATTTATTTATTATTGATATTTTTTAAAGAGGGATGGGGCGTTTCTTCTGGCTCCACCTACAGATCCAGATATGGCGGAGCTACGAGCTGAAATGACTTCATCTTGTTTGAACAATCGGTCAGCGCGCACGGAGCATTTCATTTTTGGTCTCTTGTCTGATCCAAACAGAGAAGAGGGGTGGAGTTTTTCACTTGGAAAAATGCTGGAGGGTTGCTGTAAACCGCAAAGGAGACAGATTTTTTTTTTTTTTTTTTTTTTAGGCAATCCACCAGATCTATATCCTGATCGGGACAGGATTCAATCTGTGGCCTTTTGGCTCCGTCAACATGCTTTTCTATCGGCGTTTTATTTTTGAACTTTCAAATAATCAATAATACCTGCAAACTGTAAAGGTTCTTAGAAGATCTGAATTTAGCGTTTGGAGATAATCAAACAAATACATTACCTTTACTTATGTTTACGTGTTGTAGTAAAAGCAGCCGCCTCACTTTTTTGGGTGTTGTGAGCGGTGGCTGCTGTGCGCAATGCGGCGCTTCGGTTCTTTTCTTATGTACATGCCACCTTCTTGCGTAAATGAGTAGCTTTTGAAAGGTCTCGCCCCCATCCCCCACGCCTATAAAAAATAAAAACTTGATCAATGATTCCATCAGTGACGCACAAAGGAACGCAGGCTGGGGCGCGCCGTGCGTAAATCGAAAACCAGCGGAAAAACTATTTATAGCTCAGCTTATTTATTTATTTATTTATTCATAACAAGTAAAATGTAAGAGTTCACAAATTATTTCGTTCAGCTATTTATCTCCTCTTTAAAATTCCTCAACAAGCACTTTAATAAACATCTACAGATCAGTTTGGGAAACTTTTTGCGTGCAAAAAAAAAAAAAAAAAAAAAGATCAAAGAAGCGACTGGGAACGTTGCACGTGTCGCTGACTTCTGCACACAACTGGAAATCTTTATTGAAACCTGCTGAGTGCGTGCGAGTTTGACTGTGCGTTCACGCGCGTGCGTTCTTGCGCATCCCGGGAGACAAGTGTATTAATCAGCTTTGTGTACGAGTCCGTCCAACTCTTGCGCGCATGCACGGCGCGACGCCAGGGCGCAGACAGACACGCACACATTCGCCTCTGTCTTTCCGGATGTCCCTTTAAAAAAAAAAAAAAAAAATCCGAATCCCAGGCCAATGATTTATCAATCTCCTATTATCAAGAAAGTGTCACGCGAAGGGCACCTTGCACCGCGCTGACGCAAACTGCGCGCTTTCCCACGCACGGACACTATAGAAAAGCTTTGGTGCTTTACGCGGACACGTTCAGTCGTCTCGCGTCTTTTCAGCCTGCCAGCGCCGCTCCGCAAAAAAATGGTAAGTGTCCGCAAACACTTAGAACTTTTCCGCACGCACGATCAAATGATTTGCGAGCACGCTTGTATCCATTTTTGCGAGTTTTTAACACTTAACAAAAAACAAACGAAACACAGAACAAACCCATTCATTATATTTGCGCTGTCCGTGGTGCTGAAATCAGACTCCACAGAAAAATATCAACAAAACTTCCTGTATTTTAGTTTTTTCGTTTAAAAATTTAAATGGAAACAAATGTAAGTTTCAGAAAACTGAAATTGTGAATTTTTTTTCTTCAATACAGAACCGGTTTTCGCCATTTAAGGATCTTTTTAGTTCTCACTAATTAACAACAAAGAGGACTTTGCGTTAATCAGTCAGCCGATGCGCAAAACGTATTCCCCCTCCGCACTCAAAGACAAACTGAAGGGTTCAATTTTTAATCCCTCCGGCCCTGCGCTCTAACCCCGCTGCAGACCGGGAGCAGCTTGTCTAGTGCCCATAAAAATCAGTGGATGTGCAGCTGACTGACCTAAGGGGGAAATGGTGCGTAAAATTAAAGAATCTCCCAGAAAAAAAAGGGAGAAGCAGAGCGGACCCCGCGCCCGCTCCCCCGCCCTCATCCCACCCCCCAACACGCGCACACTGACACACACGCTCGCACGTTGCACTGCGAGCTGGAGGTGAACCTGCTGCAGAAACTGGATTTCGGTCCCGGAGCCGGACATGGTGTCACTGCGTCGCTGATCTCTCGCTCTTCATGTTGCAGGATTTGTCGGATCAGAAGGACGCGATGGCCAAACAGCCGTCCGGAGCTCCAGCCGGCTTCATCCCGTCGCAGCAGCCCGATGGAGCTGCTGGACTTACAGCAAACAAACCGGACAACTCTGCGTGCCCGCCGGTGGCCCCGCACCACTACGCGGCGCCGCCTCCGCCGCCTCAGCCCTGCAACGAGAGCAAAACTTTTTGCCCTGCGGAGAATAAACCTGGAGATCTGGACAGCAACAAAGCGTACGGGACGTTTAAAAGTCCACCCCCGGCGGTGCCTGGATCAGTCAACTCCGCTTTCAGGAAGGATTCTGCCGGTGCGGGCCGCGGAGGGTCCTCCCACTACGGCGACCCGCTGCGGGCCACAGCGGAGCAGAACAACACCGCGACCAACTGGACGGCCATGAGCCAGACCACCATCATACTGGGAACAGACGGAAACACGTCTGTTCAGCCCGGGGGCGTGGCGGGGGTAAGTGAGCCTCACCGAGCTGCTGGAATTATCCGCATCCAAAAAACAAAACAAAAAAAAACCCTCTGGAGCTGTTTCTGCGCCACGAGAAGGTAGAGCCCGGTTTGTTTGAGGTGTGCGTAAAGAATTCAGATAATTCATTGTGACATGTGTGGGGGTTGGGGTGTGGAGGGAGGATTCAGATTTGACCAAGTTTAACTAGAATAAACATATTGGGGAAAAAACAAAACAAAACAATCAAAAGTACGAAAATTGAGGTGGAACGTTTTGGCATCAGGAATCAGGCTGCGCAAAAGTCGCTAATGTCAGAGATAGAATACGAGACAGGAAATTATATTTACGATCTGATCAGTGTTGGATGATCGGAGCATTGATCACCTCAGAGGGATCATTACTCCTAATTGTAATCGTGTGTCTGTATGAACATATCTGGTTAATTTCAGAAAAAAACACACGTTGTCTTATTTCAAACCACAACGGATTTGACGGATACGGATGCCATATTAAAAGATCACTTATTTTTTAAAGTCATTTTCAACACGTGTGGCATGGTGTTTTTTTTTTTGTTTTTTTTTTTTTTGTGGTTTTTTGGGGGGGGGGGGGGGGGGGGGTAACATTTTAAAAAGGCATTATTTTCTCACCAGTGACTCCCAGTCTGCTTGAGCCGATCTGAATTGGGGTTACGTAAGGATCTTAAGGTCTTTTATTTCGATGCTTTTTGCTCTCGTTTAGAACTACAACAGCATTGATTAGAGCGCACATCTCCGTCAAGAACTGGTGCCACAGATCTGGATCTCTATCCAGACCAGGACCGAACTGCACTGCTCAGTGTGCCAAAGATTTGTAGATTATAATAAAATCAATAATTTTCACGAAATACAGAAAATGAGATCACCAACATTTTTCTTCTTCTCACAACAGCAGTACTTTTCCATTAGAGTAAATGAAAAATGTTTTGGCTTCACTAATTGTTTCTAAGAATCAGAGTGAAAAAAAATATAAACCAAAAAGAAAACCTCGTTGACGCAGTTTAAATTTTGATTGATAACGGGGATTAATCGCACTCTCGCGATACTTAGACCCCGCAGTCTTCTGCAGGTGTTTTCCGTTGATTGACGTGAAGCTTCCGCCTCAACGCCGCCCAGCGCACGCGCACACACGCACATCTCTACTCACGATGCTGTTCATGAAGCGAATTATGATTTTATGCAATAAATTTGCCTTTCCCCTCCGCTTTTTTTTTTTTTTAATTTGTCGGTTTCCCACTTGGAATTTGTTTCAGGGAGCTAAATTTAATAAAATAAAAATAAATCAAAATTGATACAGGTTTGAAACGCAGCCACTGGGGTCCGATGTGAAAGACTAAAAATAAGCAGTAAAATAAAAAAAAAAAAAAAAAAAATTGAAAGATTAATAATCTGGATTTGGAGCTGGATGTAAACGATAATTTAACTTTCTGTTATGATATATATATATATATATATATATATATATATATATATATATATATATATATATATAAAGTAACTCAAAAGCTAATCACACACACAGATAGACTTTGGTGGTGCAGATGTGTTGGAAGTGTTGTTGCAGGGTTTTGTCTCTGGCTGAAGTTTGGGGCTTTATTTGGAGAACATTTGAGTATTTAATGAGGCACTGGTGATGCAGCAACTTGAAATAAAATGACAGAGAATGTTCTTCCTCTCAGGCTGACGATGATGACGAGGGGGGAGATGAGAATAAAGCCAGAGGAAACTGGTCCAATAAACTGGACTTTATTCTGTCCATGGTTGGCTATGCGGTGGGACTGGGGAATGTGTGGAGGTTCCCCTATCTTGCCTTCCAGAATGGTGGAGGTAAAATGAGCCAAATTATATCACACAGAAACGAATAAACATTGTATATAAAATATTACACCATAATCCAAGTGACCAATTTCTGCCATTTGTTTCCCCACGAACAGGCCTTAAACAGGCTACACGTAAAAATAATGAAGATACAAAGGAAAATGTGTTCAAATTAGCATATATTAACATTTTATTGTTAATTATATTATTAAAATTAACATTTTAGTTGAATAACAAATATGTATACAACAATAACAAGAACATTAATAATAGTAATAGAATAGAATAGAATGCTTTTTATTGTCATTATACACAAGGTACAATGAAATTAAGACAGCTCCTGTAGTGCAAAGGTGTAAAAGTAAATATAAAAATATAAAAAGACAAATAAGAATATATACATGTATTTACAAGGGAGCCAGTGGGTGTATATAAATAGAAGTCTGTGCTATTCATTGCATAATAGTTAATAGTCAAATATATATATATATATATATATATATATATATATATATATATATATATATATATATATATATATATATATATATATATATATATATATATATATATCTCCTTCTGAGACCCAGCCCATTCATTTCTGTCCTCTGTACTGGATATATCTTCTTGGTTTATATCTTTTGACTCATTTGAGCTACACTGCTGAGTCCTGAAGTGGTTAATAGAGGACATCCTGGCCTTTCCAATGATGAGAGGAGCTTTCCTTTCATACTGGGAAAAAATGGAGACTGCAGCAAAATAAATTTTCCCTCGTTCTCAGGATGATATATATATATATATATATATATATATATATATATATATATATATATATATATATATATATATATATATATATATATACACACACACACACACACACACACACACATACATACATACATACATGACAACAAACTAGTAAGTTTTAAAATATTTGTCAAAATATACTGAACGTGTAATCGGTAACAGTGATATGCATTTTATTATTGAAGTTATGAACTTTGATTTGTTTTTGTGTGTCAAAAATAATTAACAAAAATATAAAAGTGACATATCATATAGGATATTGCATTATTTAATAGCAACAAGAACATAATAAAAAGAGCAAATATTTTAAAAACAAGATTTTATTATTACTATTACTATAGTGGAAAATAACTATTTAACTTATATGATATGCTATATATTTTATAATACATTTGACGATTTAATAATAATAATAATAATAATAATCGATTGTTGTTGTAGGTGTTGGTGGTTTTTAATGATTGGCATGTTTTGGCGCAGAGAGAGGTGAGTTGTGTGTTTGTGGTATATTGTGGCTGCACGGCTCCCTTCAGCTCGCTCTCACTCTGCTTCCAGGGGCTTTTCTGATCCCCTACCTGACAATGCTGGGCATTGCGGGGATCCCGATCTTTTTGCTGGAGGTGTCTCTGGGTCAGTTTGCCAGCCAGGGGCCCGTGTCCGTGTGGAAATGCATCCCTGCCCTGCAAGGTACACCGCCATCAGAGTGAGACAAATGCCACGTGTGTCCGTCCTCCTTTCCTTTAAGAGTAATTGCTATATTTCGTCTCATTTATTTATTTTAGGTTGCGGGATTGCCATGTTGATAATATCTGTCTTGATAGCCATATACTATAACATTATAATGTGCTGGACACTGTACTACCTGTTCGCTTCGTTGAAGGGCTCACTGCCATGGGCTAACTGTAGGAATGAGTGGAACACGGTGGAATGTAAGGACAAAGACATGCTGCTCCTCGGTAAGACGCACGCACGCACGCTCGCACGCACGCACACACACCTCTCCAAAATGCGCAATGCGCCACGAGGGGTCCTGCAGTGTAATGAATCCTGACCTGTGATCTCTCTCTGCGCTCCTTTTTTACTCTCTCTCATCATTCATCTCCCTGTCGGCGCTCAGTGCGCCAAAATCAGCTCACGCACGGCGCCGTGACCACTTTTTTTTATGCCAAAAAATCAGTTATGTGCGTGTGAATCTGCAGTTCCATAAGCCCTGTGCTGCTGTGATTGTTTTTGTAAAAAAGAAAAAAAAGAAAAGCTGCCCTAAAAGGTCTTGTCCTGCTGACAAAATGGCAAATCTGAAATAAAGAAGCTGTTTGAGATCGACGTGCGTAGAGGAAATCTTCAAATTGTGCGCTTTTTTTGAAATATTTTGCCTTTCGTGATTGTGTGCATTCAGCACAAAAACTGCTGGCTTGACGGATTTACTGTACAGCTGCTGCAGTGCTGCAGTCTGTCATCACCACACTGACCCCTGCTGGCAGCGGCCAGAACTACCCGTCCCATCAACACGGTATAGTCTCTCATTCGCTCTCTCTTTTTACTCTGTCTTAAAAACGAGGGAAAAGAAGACAAAGCCAAAGCATGCTCTGCAAAATAATGCCGCTTAATTTAAAGTGAGGCGGCAAGCAATAAAACTATGTGTCTTACACGAATGGAAAGAAGCATTTAAGTATGATCTATACTTTCAAAGTAATCATTTCATTTGACGGATTGAAAAAAGTCTTATTGCAGTGAAATTTAATCCTCTTGCCCAATTACGATAAAAAAGTACTATATATATATATATGTGTGTGTGTGTGTGTGTGTCATCATGATCATTTTGTGGTTTTTATTATTAATCAATCAATCAATCAATCAACTTTTTTCTTATATAGCGCCAAATCACAACAAACAGTTGCCCCAAGGCGCTCCATATTGCAAGGCAAGGCCATACAATAACCATGAAAAACCCCAACGGTCAAAACGACCCCCTATGAGCAAGCACTTGGCCACAGTGGGAAGGAAAAACTCCCTTTTAACAGGAAGAAACCTCCAGCAGAACCAGGCTCAGGGAGGGGCAGTCTTCTGCTGAGACTGGTTGGGGCTGAGGGAAAGAACCAGGACTTTGAGTAAAAGCTGTTTTTGTCAGTGTTATATCCAGTCTAATTGTAAAGTTTTTGTATAATTTTGTTTTGTCTCATTTATGAGGAACACAAAGTGTATCGGTGTGGTTGTAAAAGGAGTTGGCAAATTAATACTTATTTTCCCCTGGCTTTTTCTCTAACACTGCCCCTCACAAAGTACAAACTCAAACTATTCTGCACTTTTAAATTTATTCAAAATCACAGTGAAAATATCATGCCTGGATTCTGTAGAGCTTCTCTCACAGGTGAGATCCGCCCTTACAGAATCCCGAACAGTAGACACAAACAGTTTTTATAAAGCATTTCATAGATGTGACAAAGACAGACCTTATTTCGCAAAACCCTACCCTTATTGATCCCCATGGGCATTTGAGGGAGGCCCCCTGCCCAAGACCCGTGCAGTAACAGAACACATATGATTTATAATGTAACCGCGGACTCTCTTTGTCCTAAGTGGTCCAAATCCAGTTCAACGTGCACATTCCAGCAGAGAATAAAGGAAAGTATAAGTACAAGAGTAAAAACTAAAAGTATGATCCTAAATAAAATAACTACTTTAATACCAACACAAGTTAGGAAAACAAATAAAGAAAGCCAAAATTAAACACACAAATATATCTAACAATACTTACATTTCACTGATTTTTATTATGATAGTTGAGGCATTTTCTTGAAATGCCTCATCATCAAAAAGAAAGCAAATTTTGGTATTTTGTATTGCAGAGAAATCGTCATTTCTTCATTTGGCTGCAATGAGAGCCAAAGTATTTCAAACATCAAAGTTAGAATTAAAAACAAAGAGATGATACAACAGTGAAAAGTTCTTTGCTAAAAGAACAAAACGTATTGATTAAGAAGTGTTCAGATTCTAATAAATACATCAATCCAAATCATGTTCTACTTCAAGGACAAGTTCATCTTTTTTTTTTCTATTATTATTTACAACCATAGCCATATTTTTTAGCAGTCAAGTCTGAGCACTCTGCTCATCTGTGAAAATTGCATTGTTTGAGAGAAATCCCATTAAAATAATGTTGAAAAGAAAATCCATAGGTATGAATGGGATGCCATGCCTCTAAATGAACTTAAGCTGCATTTTTTTTCCCCTCAAACCACATGGATAGAGTGGTTATTAACACATTTATCTGCCCCATTCTCTTTCACTTAGTCTTTCTAAAAAATTTTTTTAAAAAAAGGTAATTTGTCTTAAAGGAAGCAGTTGTGAAAAGTGAGTGACAGACAGGATTGAATGTTAACAGTGTTTTAATATGACCAGGGTTGCAAGAAATAAGTGAATTCAGCAGATCAGTTGTTACTACAACGGAGTTTTAGGGCCACATTGAAATTTTTTTTTTGGACTTTGAGAATAAAGTCGTAATATTATGAGAAAAAAGTCATAATATTACGAGAATAAAGTCGTAATATTACGAGAAAAAAGTCAAAATATTATATTATGACTTTATTCTCATAATATTACAACTTTATTCTCGTAAAATTATGAATTTATTCTCATAATATTACGACTTTATTCTCATAATATTATGACTTTTTTCTCGTAAAATTACGACTTTATTCTCGTAATATTACGACTTTATTCTCGAAGTCTTAAAATTATGACTTTATTCTCATAATATTACGATTTTATTCTCGTAATATTACGACTTTATTCTCAAAGTCTAAAAAAAAAATTCTATGTGGCCCTAAAATGCCGTCGTATGTTTCCATCTCACCCCGTTTCAGCTATTTTTTTTTGTCTTATTTGGTGTTTATTTACAGTTTTGTTTATATTCTATAAATAAGGGGCAAGAGTTTAATTTGTAAGTTCACTCCAGGCTGTCTTTTATAATGCAATAGTAAGTCCCTTCGGCTGCTCCCTTGTTTGCACTCGGGGTCGCCACAGCAAATCCAAGGTGGATCTGCATGTTGATTTGGCACAGGTTTTACACCGGATGCCCTTCCTGACGCAACTCCATATTACATGGAGAAATGTGGCAGGGGTGGGATTTGAACCCAGAACCTTCCGAACTGAAACCAAGCGTATTAACCACTTGGCCACCACCCCTGCTGTCTTTTATAATGCAATAATTCAAAATATTAAGGATGAATTTTAACAAGATTTTATGGAGAGATTATCTTGGGGTCAGAAAGTAGTTGATGAAATGTTGAGACAGACCCAGATTGGAATTGAAATCTTTTCTTTTGCTTTTTTCTTTGGTTATACCTCTCTTCTGGACTTCGAAACTTGGCCTTACAACATCATAAAGAGCTATATGGATACTGCACAGACCTACAGATCTAATTTAAAAATCCCCCTCTATCAGCTGATGAAGTTGTCTTTTCTTGAAATATTTTTATTTAGTGATTGTGCCCCTTCAGCACAAAAATTGCTGGCTTGACAGATGTTCTGTCCAGAACATGCAGTTCTATAAGATATGCACTGCATTTTTAATACCAATTTTAATCTGTGACATCCCAACTGTTTTTTAACATACTGTTTTATATTTCATGTTGGCTTTTGTTGGTGATTTTTTTATTTTAATTCTGAGATGCGTTTACACTCCCTTTTTGAAGGATGCTGCACAAACATTTGTTGAATATTTGTTGTCATTATTTATTGTACATACAGTGAAATTGCATTTGGAGCATTCATAGAGCATCCTAGAAAAACAAACAAACAAACAAACACAAAGCTATAGTGCAATACACTAAGACAGCATACTGCATAGAGCTTCATGTTTTCATAAGGACATTTGATCTTTTTTGACAGTTACGCATTTTCGAAAATTCATTCAATGTTAAAGGATAGGGATTTTTCTGACTTTGACCTATGACCCATGCCCTTGAAAATTTAATCAGTTCTTGCCTATCAGGATTTGAATGTAAATGTAAAAAATACCTAAAGATATATGAAAAATTTTGGGGTACAGGCTGTTCACAAATAAACAAACAAACAAACAAACAAACAAACAGGGGTGAAAACATAACCTCCTCCCAACTTCATTGGCGGAGGAAAAAATAAATGCAAATGAATCTTTTTGATCTGGTCAGAATCAATCAATCAATCAATGTCCTTTATTTAACCAGGTAAAAACTCATTGAGATTAAAACTTCTTTTTCAGCAGTCACCTGGCCAAGAGGGCAGCACCAAACAGATTACAACAAACACACGAAACACAAATAAAATACGGTCTCAGTTTCAACCATTACAGAAAAACAAGAGTGGGATTACACAGTGTAAATCACAATATCCAATTGAGTTTATCTCTCTGTCTTTTATAATTGTCTTCAATTTCCCCAGAGATAGAAGATGTGCCAATTTCAAGTCCTTCTGCACATCATTCCAGGTAGACGGGGCAGAAAATTTAAAAGCCTTTTTGCCCAGTTTGGTTCTGACTCTTGGGACCTGCAACTGTATGATGTCCTGAGAGCGCAGGACATATCAGCTGAGGTTTCATCACATGTGTGAGCACAAATATGTGGCTCAGAAGTCCAAGAATATATTTTTAAATAAAAAAAATTAGCCAATGAGACAGTCTATGAACATACAAAGATGGAAAGTGTGCAACAGCATATAAAGAACAGTGATGTACATGACAGGTGCAACCAGTAACACAACACAAAGCACAGTGGTAAACAATATCCAGTTTCTTTAAAAATCTGATCAGGAGCCTTCATAAAAAGCAGGTCTCCACAGTCCAACAAGGGTAAAAAAGTTGTGGTGATCAAATGTTTTCTGACTTGCAGTGAAAAGCAGGATTTATTTATAAAAAAAAAAAGCCCAATTTCAGTTTCAGCTTAGAAACAACTTTATCTACATATGGGAAATGGACTTCATTTTTTCAATTTAAAATCAGGTTCTCATCAAGCAGAAGGCCTAAGTATTTATAAGATGTGACCATTTCATTTTCAACATCATGAACAGTTGACAACCTCAGAAGGAGAGATGGAAGCTGCTTGCCATTTGAAAATAGCATGCTCTTTGATTTGTCTGCATTCAGCACTAACGTAAAGCAAGACAAATGGGACTGAACAGAATCAAAGGCCGACTGCAAGAACTCAAAGGATTTTAAAACTGAAGAAGAAGAACAATAAATTACAGTTTCATCAGCATAAAAATGGGACACAGCATTAGACAAATTATCACAAAGATCATTCACATAAATTGTAAACAACAGAGGCCTAATATAGTGCCTTGAGGCATGCCCTTTGGAACAGGGAGGAAAGAGGAAGAAGGACACACTGTGTTCTAGCTGATAATTAATTAGAGAACCAGCTATCAGCCTGGTTAGATAAACCAACCTCGTGGAGTCTATCTGCCTGGATGACATGGTTGACTGTGTCAAATGCCTTTGACAAGTTGATAAAAAGAAGTCCGGGTGGGGGGATCCTCTCCCAGCAGTCACATTCACACTCGCATGCACAGCTATGGTGCACAAGTTTGGATGTAGGAGGAAGCTGGCGCGCCTGGAAGAACCCACACAAACACGGGGGGAACATGCAAAATCCATACAGAAAGGAGCAGGTGGTGCAGCATTTGTCTGTTTTGTCACCACTGCTTCATGATGGAGTGGTACAGAGAAGGATTTTATTAAAAAAAGAAAAAAACAATAACACAAACAAACAAACAAACAAAAATGTGACATTTCAACTTTAGTTTGCCATAAATCACATGGATAACTTGAGCCTGGATTTGATTTTTCTTGTATCGAAGTCCTTCTCTGTTTCTCTTCACCATGAAACACACTATGCACATTTCTTCAACCACAGCCACAGAATTCTATAACTCTTTTGAGAATAGTCTGGATGTCTTGGTGGCTTCCCTCACTTGTCTCATTCTTTACTCATTTTTTAGAACTACCTACTCCAGACAGGTTTACCTCACAGCACCATGATGTTGTCATTGCTAATTCATCAAAGTGTGTCAGTAAGCGTGCCATGCAGGCATTTTATTTATGCCTGGATTTTTAAAAATGTGACTATACAAAAATACTTGCAAGTTGTTGTTCAGTAAGCTGTTGGAGGAGGTTATGTTTTCACCCTGTTTGTTTGTTTGTTTGTTGTTTGTGAACAGCCTGGAGCCAACAATTTTTCATATACAGTAAAACTCACATATAATGGACTTGATTCAATTTTCAAGGTCAAAGGTCAAAGTAAGGAAAAATCTTGGAAAATTGGAAAAATCCCTATCTCTAACATTGAACAAATTTTCAAAAATTCATTACTCTGTCAAAAAAGATTGAATATCTTTCATATTTGAGGGTGTTATGTAGGATGGTATCCTTTATCAACTAATAAAGTTTTGCATTATATCTCAGTCAAAAGTGCCTCAATCAGTCTCATTTTTCTGTTATGGATTTACCTACACGACCAAAATTGGATGGAGGTTCCAATTTTTATGCCTGTTTGTTTTCCAGTTATCAGTCAGAATCCAAGTGCCAAAAAGCAATGACAAATTGTGCATAGCAGAGATAACCAATGCTCTGTGAAAATTATCTGACAAAATAATTCAAAAACCGAAATAGTTGAAAAAAAAAAAATCCAGGCAACACCACAAAAAAGCTTTGATTCAAGTGCATGAACTAAATACATCCTCCTGACATTTGATTACATCTAACTTAGCTTATGAAAAATGAAAAGTCACTTCTAACTAGGAGTTTGACCTTGAACAGCTTTTCTAAGGTAAGAATTTGTGGAAATGGAAACTAGTGTTGACGGAGGTTTGCACTCTACAAGTGCCGTGCTGCAGTTACATATCGTGATTAGACAAAATTGGTTTGTTTCCTATTATTTCTGAACAGATATTAAATTCTGCACTTCAAATATATGTGTGTAAGTACTTCTGAAGTTGACTGTATCCACAGAAATCCATCAGATCTCATTTAGTTTTTGTTTTATTGTCTACACAAACAGGCTTAATTTATTAGATGTATGGCACCGTATGCCAGAGTGTTTAATACGGTCGGCATACACAGACTAAATCGTCAAGGTGTGAAAGGGCCTTTAGTGACACCGCAATAGGCAACAAAAAAGTTTGTTAAAAGTTCAGATATAAAGGCACATTTTTTAAAAAACAAAAACAGATGAACATTATTCTTAAAATGGGACATAAAAATGTAAATAATGGCTATAAGTACTGACTCAAAACATCTCTCCTGGCGTAAACATTTCTTAACTTTTGAGAAAATTAGAAATAATTTTGTAAGATAGATATTTAATTTTTTTTAAAGTGACAATTTAAATTTATCAATGGAATTTTGCAAATGTAATAGGTGGAATTTACTCCAAAAAAATCTCACTTTTCCCCTTAAACTTTCCTCAGAGATGCAAAAAACACTGTGACTATTTGTACAGAGATTCTCACATTTTAGGAATGACAACTTCCTCCTGGCATCTGTCCGTCTGCTGGAGATGATGGTGTAGCACCCAGTTAGTTTTTTTCCTTTTTGTTTTTTTTTTTGTTTTTTTGTTTACACTTTTTCAATACAATTTTAATTTATTTAATTTATATAGCGCCAAATCACAATGAAGCTGCCACAAGTAAGGTCTAACCTTACCAACCCTATATAGTTTTTCCTTACAGTGGTAAGGAAAAACTCCCTCTGATGATTTGAGGAAGAAACCTCAAGCAGACCAGACTCAAAGGGGTGACCCTCTGCTTGGGTCATGCTACCGACACAGTTGACAATACAAATATACAGGAAATTTTTGTCTTTTGTTTCTATCTGCACCTGCGCAAATGACTTATCGGTCCAATGCACAGTAACAATCTCTGCTGCATTTGTTGCATGTGCGCTGTGATGCCTGCTGAGGCTGCCTGCTGAGGCTGCCACTGTTACTCGTTGCTCAGCAAGGCCTTAGTTCCTCTCCTGCTCAGCCCTGTGTGCACCTGTTCTGAGAGTAAGGTGCCAGGCTGCACAGTCCTCTGCACACTGCTCCCACGTGTTGACTCGCAGACATCATTGAAGTGCAGGCGCTTTCGACCAGCCAAACGAGTGCCCTGTGCCAGCTCACCGCACAGTAGATCTTTATGAATGTGGCCCGGATCCATTCTTCTGATGTGGCCCTAGCCAACAAAGACGCCTTTCACCAAGAATGGTGAACATGCTGCTCATGTTGGCACATTCTAAGACATCTGTGTTGGGCACCTTGTCCTGCCATCAGATGTGCAGGATTCATCTACGGCACCTCAGATGGTAGCTGTTGAGCTTTTTGTCATGTTTGGCATAGGCGGTATGTCTGTGGCTTAGTCTTGCCATAACTTCTGCTGTCTTTGCAATCCTGTCGTTCATCTCTGCATCAACGGAGAGTGAGTTAGAGATGGGTGACCCAAGGTGTGTGAAGTGCCCCACGACTTCCAGGCTTTACCCATCAATGTCAATGTTAGGGGGAGCAACAGTGCCCTGCACCATGACGTTTGTCTTCTTCAAACTGATGGTCAGTCCAAACTCCTTGCAGGTGTGAGAGAGGTGACTAACAAGCTGCTGCAGACCGTCTTCAGAGTGTGATGTCAAGGCTACATCGTCGAGAAAGAGCATCTCACAGATGAGTACATCCACAACCTTGGTCTTGGCACCAAGTCGGGCGATGTTGAAGAGCTTGTCGTCAGCCCTGGTGTGAATGTACCCTTGCTGCAATTCTTCAGGCGTACTGGAGGAGCACGGAGAAGAAGATTCCGAAGAGCTTCGGTGCAAAGACACAGCCCTGTTTCACCCCACTGCTAACTGGGAAGGCCTCTGATGTTATGCCATTGAAGGACACTGTACTGTGCAACGAAGGGACCACTGTGAGGAGTTTTGGGTGACAGATGATCTTCTGCAGGAGCCTGAAGAGTCCGCTTCGACTGTCCAAGTCAAAAGCCTTGGTCAAGTTGATGAAGGCGATGTAGAGCGGCATTTGACACTTCTCCTGTAGCCGGCGTATTCAAAAGATCATGTCCACGGTAGATCTCCTAGCTCGAAAGCCGCACTGGGACTCCGGGTAAACACGCAAGGCCAAGGTCTATAGATGCGCTAAGGCAACAGAGGCGAAGGCCTTCCCAACAGTGCCGAGAAGGGAGATGCCTCGATAATTATTCTGTCTCCTTTGTTCTTATACAAGGTGACGATGCTCGTATCTCTCATGTCCTGGGGAATGTGTCTTCAACATTGGAATACACTACGCTTGACATGTCCAAATGAGTAATGTTAAAATTATTTTCTAATTTAAGGCTCTCAAAAGTTTTGGAGACACTCCTTCATAATTGCAAATAATTGAAAAACAATGCTGTCAGATCCTAGATTTCATCACCATGGCATTGATTATTATTATTTTTTATCAACAAAAACTTCTTTAATGAGGCCGAGCAAGCAAAGCTGTGTCATGCAATTTTGTTTGGATTGTTTGGAAGCTCTTTGAGAATGAGTCATAAAAGGGGAAAGAGGACAAAACTGTGTAGCTGTGGGGTGGGGCATGAAGAGCTTTTTAAGATGAGCTGACCGTGGTGCTGATCAGACACAAAACACGTAAAATCCTATGTCGTCTGTGTAAAGGACTCTTTGTTGTTTTATTTATATTAAAACAAGGAATTACAAATGTTAACATTTGAAGTGTTTAATGCATTAGAATTATTTGTGTTTATTCATGTATTTCAATTTAGTCTGAAATTGGAGCTGTGTGGAGTGTTCTGATACAGATTTCAGTTTGATGATTTTGTGATTTATTCATCCATGATCATTTTTAATGTGTCCTCCTTTCTGATGCTTTTAGGAAACGTGTTTAGCATGCAAACGTTTTGTAAGACAATCTTGTGAGCCCGAAGCTGCTTTTGGGACAGGAGGCCCTGGACACTGCGGGGAGCCACTTTAGCTTTTAATGTGAATGCTTTGTTGCTGGATTAAAAACTGGTTGATTAGTTTAGAAAGAATTCATTTTAATGAATTAAATGGACAGGAGTGTAGTTAAAACAGCATTTATTTATTTATTTATGACAAATGCTACATTGTGCCACTGTGCAATATAACAACAAGAAGATCTCTCTGTCTGAGCCATCAAGCATCTTTAGAATGGGAAAAGCCCTTAAATTTAACTATTTTCAAGTCCTCAGAAATTTGATGAAAGGCTTTTATTTTGAAGTTTGCAAATTATAAAGAATACATTGATTTATCCATTTCTCCATTGATTAAAAACCATCAACGATTGACTTGCTCTAAATTTAAAAAAATGTAAGGATTTTCTCATTTTTCTTGATTTTACATTTATTGTTTTTAATACATTTGTTTTAACTTTTGAAAATCTTCCAAGTTGTTGGTTTTTTAATCATATTTTGAATAGGCTATAAGCAGTTACAAGCCAGGTTTATAACAAAGTAAATTAAAAAAAAGAAATCTGGTTTTCATGGTTTAAAATTTAAACCAGTGGAAATGTGATACGACCCCCAAAATATCAAAATTCGGATCTGACCAGATGACTTTGCAAAGTTTGGTGAGTTTTTGAGCATGGGAAAAGGCCGAAATTTGGATTTCATTTTGCGCATAATAATAATAATAATAATAATAATAATAATAATAATAATAATAATAATAATAATAATAATAAACAGCGCAATTACAATAGGGTCCTCATAGGACTTTTTCCTACTCGGGCCCTAATAATAATGAGAATAATTTTGAAAAAAAAAAATCCAGTCTTGAGCTATTTTAAACAGAACAGTTCTACACCCAACGGACTCATTTAAAGTGGCTTAAGATACTTCCAAGATAGTTTGAAACAGTTTACATTCAATACTACATGACTGAGACCCAGTGATAACAGCTTTAAGCTAATGATAATTTAAACTGGTTTAAACTGTCTAAATTTATTTTATTTTTTAAATGGTCACAAATTAATTGCAGATGTGGGCTTCAAGAATTACTCAAGTCACATTTTTGAAGCAAATGATGTGGTGCCAGTACTGTAATTTATTATGACCAGAGCATCATTTTGTACAAAAAAAAATAAAATAAATAAAATAAAATAAAATAAATAAAAAAATAATATAAATAAATAATCTGAAAATAAGTGCTCCAGTCCAGTAAATTGGCATAAGGTTAACAGTGAATTCATTAAAATGCAGTGCAAGAAATACTCCATAATTTTTGAGCAAGAAGTTCCCAAGTCCAGTGTGGCAAGCTGTAAAACTTTTTTTGATGCTCTTAAAAGTTGACTTTGTTGTTATATTTTGATCTGGTATGATTTTAATGTAAACCTTCTGAGCAGGAGGATGATCCTGAATGAGGGACATGTGAAGTGAAATATGTTGCCATCAAAGTCAGGTTTTATTTATTTATTTATTTATTTTTATTTAAGCCATTAATTTCCAATTTAATGGAGTGACTTGACTTTACTGAGCAATATTACAATTAACTGAGTATTTTTGCAAAAAAAAAAAAAAAAAAATTAAACCATGAAAGGCAAAGAGACAGCAATTTAAAATGAGCAATAAATGATCTACTTCCAGGTTTTTAGCCACAAAAAATACTGAAGACCAAAATATAATTTTATAATTTTCTTTACAATAAAGGATTATTTTTTCCACACAAAAAGAGTTTGTATACTCAGTATAACCCCTGGAACTAACAACAGGCACCACAATATGCAACCTCTATAACGTATCTGCAGCATTTGTTTGAAAACTTTGATTGAATGTCTACATTTTGGTGAAGAAATGTGCAGCTGTGTTTTCCTCACTGTGATGGAATTTTTTAAATCATTTTCAGACTACTTTACAAAATGAATAATATAATGTAAGTCATCATTAATTGCAGCTGTGTGTAAAGTCAAGACATTAAAGTTGTCCAGTGCGGGCAGCAGCCATCCTCAGACCTCCATCTCACGTGTTTCCATTTATCCTTCAGTGTTAGAACAGTGTCAGATTTGATAAGTTGTGGTCTTGAAGATGTTCTGATCCGACGCTGGCTTCAGCTGATGTGTGTTGGTTTCTGATTGGCACAGACTCGTGCATTCTGCGGGACAGAAACATCACCTCCATCAAGAACTCCACATTCTGTCTGTCCACCAACACTGTGGGGAACCTCAGCAAACTGATAAACATGACCGTGGACGTCAACAAGACGTACGTCAGCCCCAGCGAGGAGTACTTCAAGTAAGTCACTCTACCACCACTGCACATCAAACTTGGACTAATGAAGCAGTTTGTCAAATCACTTGATTGTTCTGGAGACTGTTTTGGCTGCATATGCTCAACCTTCTCTGGCCTTAGATATGAGAAGAAAAAAGTAGGGATATTTGATGGGCCTCAGATCTAAGTGGTGCTCAAGGTCCACCACTTCGTGACTACAATGACTACAATGAGGTCTATAACTTCCATGGCAATAAGAAAGCTGACAGTTTCAGAGAGATGGTGGAGGAGCTTCTCCTCAGCCTACAAGAACTATAGTGGTGCAGCTTAGCTGAAATGTCCATAAAAAATTGTTCATTTTGTGATAAAAGCATGGAATTTTGCACACATATTCTAAATCAGGGGTTTGCAACTTGTTCCAGCAAGGGCCGAGAGGGTGCAGGTTTTCTTTGCAGCCACTGACTCCACCAGGTGATTTCACTGATTAATATCACTTTGAGCAGGTGGAATCAGTTAATCAGTGAAATCACCTGGTGGAGTTAGTGGCTGCAAAGAAAACCTGTACCCTCTTGGCCCTTTCTGGAACAAGTTGCCAACCCCTGTTCTAAATTAACTAATGTTTATTTTCAGATATGACGCCATCCTGGAGCTGACCTCTAATGAGCTACAGGGGTCAATAAAGAATTACACAGGGGTCAGAATTTAAAAATACTCCAATCATGTTGAAACCTATACCACATTATTTGTCTGATCATAAAGATTCCAAAAAGGTATAGTTTGGACTATCTATGACTGAATGTTCTGGAGTTATGGGGTAAAAAATGCCAAAAATTGTGACAAAGGTCAGTTTCAGATTGTACAAGGGTCAAAAGTTAAACTTGCTCCAATTTTGGTAAACAAAAAAGAAAAAAAAAGATGCAAATTATTGGTTGAGTTAATAAAAAAAAGATGCAAATTATTGGTTGAGTTAATAGCATTTTAAAAAGGAAAAGTTTGGACCATCTGCAAAGGTAGTGGTCATAGCTCCCTCAGTACTGAGCGAGTTTCCCGAGAATCTTGGTGATGTAAGTGAGGAGCAGGTTGAGCATTTCCATCACAACATTAAAGTGATGGAAGAACGTTACCAAGGTCGATGGAACTGCAACATGATGGCAGATTACTGCTGGAGTTTGATGGCAGATGTCCCTTATGCAGTTCATAAGAGATCAGCTATAAAAAGAAAACTTATGATGTCTTAACATGAGGTATGTATTGGATTTATGCAACACTACTGATTGTTTTAAAGTGACAGTGTTACCTTTTCATGTATTTTTGTATGCTTTTGGTTTAAAGCTGGAAACTTAATTCTGTGAGCAAGACACAATTAGCTTTTCAGTGGTGCCTTACCCATGCTGAGCATAATGCTCCAGATTGTATTTTTTCCAATATATCTCACTTATTTAGTATTTGTATACTGTGGCCAATAATGCTCAAAAAGGGTGCAAGCATAAAAAGTAGTTTTGGAAATGCATTGTTAAGGGAGTAGCATATACAATTTCATAAATGGGTGCATAAACGCAACGTAAATTGTTATCTTTCGGCAAAAAAATCAATAAAAAAAACTAGATCCAGATTCAGCACCCCCAAATTACCCAAAATCTATTGAAAAACTGCATGCCAGGAAAATCGTGTTGACCAGTGTTATTTATGCACATCTTGGACATTATCTGATCTGGCCAAGTTCAACCTTTCTGGGAACTTCTATGTTTACGCATCAACTCATTAAAATTTCAGCAGCATTTTTGTCTCATTTTCAGGGTTTTAGAACCAAAAAGCTAAAGCAAAACTAAATTAATTGGGCTGCATTTATATAGCGCTTTTCCATCTGCATCTGACACTCAAAGCTCTTTACAATAATGCCTCACATCACTCTGATGTCAGGGTGCTGCCATGCAAGGCGTCCACACATAGGGGATTAAGGACCTTGCCCGAGGGCACTTAGTGATTTTCCAGTCAGGCTGGGATTTGAACTGAGGATCCTCTGGTCTCAAGCCCAACGCTTAACCACTAGACCATCACCTCCCCTTCATAATCAACCCAGTCTCACTTTTTTTTCATCCTTCATGATGGTTTCTTTTTTAAACTCACTATTACTAACCCTACTCCTACCCCAACCCTAACCCTAACCTTAACCCTAACCTAACCCTACTCCTCCCCCCAACCCTAACCATAACCACCCTGACCCCCCACTGCACTTTTAATTATGTGCACCCATCACCCATCAAACCTTTCACTTTTCATGCTGAATCACGACATGCCGCGAGACTGGGTTGTCACAATTCATAAATGTTTGTGATTAGGGGTTAGGGGTAAGCAGTTAGCAATTAGCAGTTAGCAGTAGATTCAGCTCAACGATTTATCTGTTTCTTGGATTACTGTTGTCCCAGTTAACTTGTCTGTTTGTGGATTAGTGGTTATCAAAGATAAATTTTCATTAACTGTGTCAGCCACTGAGTTAGTGTGGGGCATCTATTTTTTAAAGTAGTTATAGATGGATTATAGACTAGGTATTGATGTATTTTTAGGTTCAGTGCCTTGCTTAAAGGCACCGTATTGAGGTATTTTGAGGTTTGATGCTCTGTGACTATTCAATGTTCTGAAGGCCCATTGGTCTGAAGGTCCATCAGGGTGGATGTGGAGATGTGTAATGCACAATGAGAAGCCCCTGTGTGGTGGAGGAGCATGCAGGTGGACGCCCGGAGCTTTAGCACTTACCCGCTGCCAGGACAGAAGCTGAACCAGGATGTGCCATGGAGAAACTTTCAAATCCCAAAGAAGATTAGAGAACAGAAACGTATCACTCCTGTTTTGAACATTTGCTACATTCTATTAGCCTGCTAGCTAACTAGCTGACCAGCCTTCTTTAGGGACCTTCAGATCAGTGGACCTTCAGACCAGCGGACATCCTGAATAATGATCTGTCCTCTTTACACTCAGCAGCTTTTAGGGATAAAACTCTCTGTTCCTTAATGTACATGAGGTGCTGCACCAAAATGTCTCCCAGATCATAGGCTTCTACAGTGTCAAGGGGTGGCGGGTGTTTGAGCAGAAGGTGTGTTTGTCACAGCACTGAGATCTTCACACCAAAGCACGAGATGTTCTGAATGCAGCAAGAGAAGAGAACACTGGACAAACTGCTGGACATTATGGACAATGCCAGTCATCCTCTGCACACCATCATCGTCACCGTCAAACTCCTTTGTCCCTCAGGCCATCAGACTGTACAACTCCTCACTCAGGGGAGGAGGAGTAACAGGAAGACAGAGGACGGGAAGGAGAGGAACAAGAGTAGCCAATGAACCAGTAGCAAGCAATATTTCTGGTATTTATATTTGTGTATTTATATTTATATTTGCACACTGTTTTTCTTTTTTCTTTTGATACTCTGTGTGCTTCTTACTCTGTGTGCTGCTATACGAGGGTAGGCTGAAAAGTTCTAAGGCTCACTATGATGCAGTTAATGCATTAACTGTATCATAGTGAGGTTTCCCTGAGGGAGTCTTCCCAAGAGATTAGTAAAAAAATCAGTAATCTAATCTAATATAATATAATATAATCAAAAAAAGAGACATAATCCACAGGATGTGAGGGGAAAAGCTTTGTTTAAATCTTAATGTTTGATCTAAATTATACTCGATATCGACGCATGCTCCTGTATTTCACAGTTTTTCTGTTTAACCCTTGTTTTAGGTACAATGTGTTGCACATCTCTAAAGGGATCGAATATCCTGGAGACCTTCGCTGGCCGCTGGCAGGTTGTCTGTTCCTGGCCTGGCTCATCGTCTACGCCTCTTTAGCCAAAGGCATCAAATCATCAGGAAAGGTGCAGTGAAACAAACCCCCTGAACCCGGCTGTGTGTTACACACTGACAGTGTATTCAGTCAGCTCCCTCTAGGGGCCAATTCAGTTATGTGCAAGTCTGGTGCCAAGCAGCCAATCAAAATAATACAAATTACAACTTAAGTGATTGTTTGCTGAAATGGACACAAACCATATCCTACAAATCTGACATGCTGCACCTGGAAGAAAGTAAAATATTCTGATTGCTTAATTGAAAAACATTAATATTTACCATTTGTTAAATCATTTATGTAATCAGTGTTAAAGGCAAGAATACATTTTAATAATCAACTCTTTTTGCCCTCTCCTCTTGGAGGCGCCCCAGGGAACTAACCAGGTTGCATATACCAAAAACAATAGGTGAATAAACTGGAATAAAATGGAAATAAAATGGTCAAAGAGTCAATGAAGCAGGGAAAAATGTAATTTATTTAAATTGTTTTTTTTTTGTTTTTGGTCTTTTGCTTCTTAATTTAACTATAGACAGCATGAAAAAACCCAAAAAACAAACAAACAAACAAACAAAAAACAAACATTTAACACTGTTTCTACTGAGAGCCTCCTTATGTGTCACTTATATATGCTTGTGTGTGCAGTGCTTAATGTGAAATTACATCTCCAAATACTTTTATTCAGACGGAATGCATGATGACCCTTAATAGGAATCAGCAGGTACAGAAATGAATGAATACCTTCGGTATGCTGCCCTCTACTGGACAGTAACTTCACATGCACTCGTCTGCAAACTGGATACCAGAGTTGGAAAATTTATTCAGAATACTTAACTCCTTTTTAGCATTTTTCTTTTAATTCCAAGATGGCAGTGTTCCACTTACCTAAGTACAATCCCAGAAGTATTATCGGACAAATATATTAAAGTACCCACAGTGTAGAAAAGGCTATTATGGATGGACTATGTTGTTTTAGGGTAAACATTTAGTCACTGTTGCATCTCCAGGTAGCTTATTGCTTCATGGTAGAGTGGAACAGAGAGGAACATTGCCACAAAATAATAACAATAAAAACACTAGTCTTGTGTCTCCTATGTGCCTTCAGCAAACTGGAGCAGAAATTTCACATCTTCCTTTTAAGAAAATCCTAAGAAAATAGTGATGCTACACACAAAAGTTGCACTGCCTGTAACTGTAAGCCTGTAACTCCTTCAGAGTTGTCATTGGGTGTCTTGGTGGCTTCCCTCACGAGCCCCCTTATTGTATGTTGACTCAGTTTTTGAGAACTGCCTACTCCTGATCAATTTTCCATACAGTCCCACATTTATTGTATATCTTCATTATGTAATTGAAGATCAAGACACATTTAGTGACTTGGAAATGTTCATGTATCCATCCCCGGAACTGTCTAAAGCAAACAGTTAGTTGTGTTATACAAAATGACCTCCATACTTACACATTTGATTATTTTGACATTCATACATTTTGTAATTTATATCATGTTGCAGCGATTTATTTTCATTGTGAGTTTAAAGATTGTAAGTGTAGGAATTTTAACCCAGAGAATTGTGAATTTTTGAATGTCAGAACAAAATTAAAATGTGTACAATCACAAGGATTCCCAAACATCAATCAATCAATCAATTTTTTTATATAGCGCCAAATCACAACAAACAGTTGCCCCAAGGCGCTTTATATTGTAAGGCAAAGCCATACAATAATTATGTAAAACCCCAACGGTCAAAACGACCCCCTGTGAGCAAGCACTTGGCTACAGTGGGAAGGAAAAACTCCCTTTTAACAGGAAGAAACCTCCAGCAGAACCAGGCTCAGGGAGGGGCAGTCTTCTGCTGGGACTGGTTGGGGCTGAGGGAGAGAACCAGGAAAAAGACATGCTGTGGAGGGGAGCAGAGATCAATCACTAATGATTAAATGCAGAGTGGTGCATACAGAGCAAAAAGAGAAAGAAACAGTGCATCATGGGAACCCCCCAGCAGTCTACGTCTATAGCAGCATAACTAAGGGATGGTTCAGGGTCACCTGATCCAGCCCTAACTATAAGCTTTAGCAAAAAGGAAAGTTTTAAGCCTAATCTTAAAAGTAGAGAGGGTGTCTGTCTCCCTGATCTGAATTGGGAGCTGGTTCCACAGGAGAGGAGCCTGAAAGCTGAAGGCTCTGCCTCCCATTCTACTCTTACAAACCCTAGGAACTACAAGTAAGCCTGCAGTCTGAGAGCGAAGCGCTCTATTGGGGTGATATGGTACTACGAGGTCCCTAAGATAAGATGGGACCTGATTATTCAAAACCTTATAAGTAAGAAGAAGAATTTTAAATTCTATTCTAGAATTAACAGGAAGCCAATGAAGAGAGGCCAATATGGGTGAGATATGCTCTCTCCTTCTAGTCCCCGTCAGTACTCTAGCTGCAGCATTTGAATTAACTGAAGGCTTTTTAGGGAACTTTTAGGACAACCTGATAATAATGAATTACAATAGTCCAGCCTAGAGGAAATAAATGCATGAATTAGTTTTTCAGCATCACTCTGAGACAAGACCTTTCTGATTTTAGAGATATTGCGTAAATGCAAAAAAGCAGTCCTACATATTTGTTTAATATGCGCTTTGAATGACATATCCTGATCAAAAATGACTCCAAGATTTCTCACAGTATTACTAGAGGTCAGGGTAATGCCATCCAGAGTTTTAACTTCAGTTTTATCTGAGTTTAAAAGCAGGAAATTAGAGGTCATCCATGTCTTTATGTCTGTAAGACAATCCTGCAGTTTAGCTAATTGGTGTGTGTCCTCTGGCTTCATGGATAGATAAAGCTGGGTATCATCTGCGTAACAATGAAAATTTAAGCAATACCGTCTAATAATACTGCCTAAGGGAAGCATGTATAAAGTAAATAAAATTGGTCCTAGCACAGAACCTTGTGGAACTCCATAATTAACTTTAGTCTGTGAAGAAGATTCCCCATTTACATGAACAAATTGTAATCTATTAGACAAATATGATTCAAACCACCGCAGCGCAGTGCCTTTAATACCTATGGCATGCTCTAATCTCTGTAATAAAATTTTATGGTAAACAGTATCAAAAGCAGCACTGAGGTCTAACAGAACAAGCACAGAGATGAGTCCACTGTTATAGGCCATAAGAAGATCATTTGTAACCTTCACTAATGCTGTTTCTGTACTATGATGAATTCTAAAACCTGACTGAAACTCTTCAAATAGACCATTCCTCTGCAGATGATCAGTTAGCTGTTTTACAACTACCCTTTCAAGAATTTTTGAGAGAAAAGGAAGGTTGGAGATGGCCTATAATTAGCTAAGATAGCTGGGTCAAGTGATGGCTTTTTAAGTAATGGTTTAATTACTGCCACCTTAAAAGCCTGTGGTACATAGCCAACTAACAAAGATAGATTGATCATATTTAAGATCGAAGCATTAAATAATGGTAGGGCTTCCTTGAGCAGCCTGGTAGGAATGGGGTCTAATAAACATGTTGATGGTTTGGATGAAGTAACTAATGAAAATAACTCAGACAGAACAATCGGAGAGAAAGAGTCTAACCAAATACTGGCATCACTGAAAGCAGCCAAAGATAACGATACGTCTTTGGGATGGTTATGAGTAATTTTTTCTCTAATAGTTAAAATTTTGTTAGCAAAGAAAGTCATGAAGTCATTACTAGTTAAAGTTAAAGGAATACTCGGCTCAATAGAGCTCTGACTCTTTGTCAGCCTGGCTACAGTGCTGAAAAGAAACCTGGGGTTGTTCTTATTTTCTTCAATTAGTGATGAGTAGAAAGATGTACTAGCTTTACGGAGGGCTTTTTTTATAGAGAAACAGACTCTTTTTCCAGGCTAAGTGAAGATCTTCTAAATTAGTGAGACGCCATTTCCTCTCCAACTTACGGGTTATCTGCTTTAAGCTGCGAGTTTGTGAGTTATACCACGGAGTCAGGCACTTCTGATTTAAAGCTCTCTTTTTCAGAGGAGCTACAGCATCCAAAGTTGTCTTCAATGAGGATGTAAAACTATTGACGAGATACTCTATCTCCCTTACAGAGTTTAGGTAGCTACTCTGCACTGTGTTGGTATATGGCATTAGAGAACATAAAGAAGGAATCATATCCTTAAACCTAGTTACAGCGCTTTCTGAAAGACTTCTAGTGTAATGAAACTTATTCCCCACTGCTGGGTAGTCCATCAGGGTAAATGTAAATGTTATTAAGAAATGATCAGACAGAAGGGAGTTTTCAGGGAATACTGTTAAGTCTTCTATTTCCATACCATAAGTCAGAACAAGATCTAAGATATGATTAAAGTGGTGGGTGGACTCATTTACTTTTTGAGCAAAGCCAATAGAGTCTAATAATAGATTAAATGCAGTGTTGAGGCTGTCATTCTCAGCATCTGTGTGGATGTTAAAATCGCTCACTATAATTATCTTATCTGAGCTAAGCACTAAGTCAGACAAAAGGTCTGAAAATTCACAGAGAAACTCACAGTAACGACCAGGTGGATGATAGATAATAACAAATAAAACTGGTTTTTGGGACTTCCAATTTGGATGGACAAGACTAAGAGACAAGCTTTCAAATGAATTAAAGCTCTGTCTGGGTTTTTGATTAATTAATAAGCTGGAATGGAAGATTGATGCTAATCCTCCGCCTCGGCTCGTGCTACGAGCATTCTGACAGTTAGTGTGACTCGGGGGTGTTGACTCATTTAAACTAACATATTCATCCTGCTGTAACCAGGTTTCTGTAAGGCAGAATAAATCAATATGTTGATCAATTATTATATCATTTACCAACAGGGACTTAGAAGAGAGAGACCTAATGTTTAATAGACCACATTTAACTGTTTTAGTCTGTGGTGCAGTTGAAGGTGCTATATTATTTTTTCTTTTTGAATTTTTATGCTTAAATAGATTTTTGCTGGTTATTGGTGGTCTGGGAGCAGGCACCGTCTCTACGGGGATGGGGTAATGAGGGGATGGCAGGGGGAGAGAAGCTGCAGAGAGGTGTGTAACACTACAACTCTGCTTCCTGGTCCCAACCCTGGATAGTCACGGTTTGGAGGATTTAAGAAAATTGGCCAGATTTCTAGAAATGAGAGCTGCTCCATCCAAAGTGGGATGGATGCCGTCTGTCCTAACAAGACCAGGTTTTCCCCAGAAGCTTTGCCAATTATCTATGAAGCCCACCTCATTTTTTGGACACTCCCCAATGGCAACACGCTAGTTGCGGGCTCTAGATTGGGTTGTGTTTGTAAAATAGGTAGCTGACTTTTTTAAAGGGTGGTAATAAATTGTGCAAAGTTTCTATAATGATTTGAAATGGTGTGTGAGCCCAGAATGTAATTATCAACGTCCAGTGTTCACTGTTGTTAGCTAATATCCGTAGTTTCTCCAAAAATATTCATCTTGTTAACATTCCGTTGTCGCGGCGTTCATCCTTGACCCAAAATACGTAAACATACCAAACGGCAAAAGTCAGCTCTCCCCAGTTTCTCCGTGATCGAAGCCACACACAGACACACATAAGCATACACAGACACCACGTGGCTTTTAATATATAGATGTTTGACATTAATGATTAAAAATGGCTTTTTTTGCGGCAGCGGGGTGGGGGGGGGGGGTGCTAAAGAAAGACTTACTTATACGTTATCTCGTGTTTTCATTTCCAACTCTCTGATCAGGTGGTTTATTTCACGGCCACCTTTCCCTACGTGGTTCTGGTCATCCTGCTGATCAGAGGAGTGACCCTCCCTGGGGCCTTCGACGGCATCCTCTACTTCATCACACCAAAGTGGGAAAAACTTAATGATGCAAAGGTGCGTTCTGCGCCGATAATATGATGCGTAAAGAGATCCGGAGGCATCCTGTCTCTCCACACTTTGATCTGTCCTCACGCTGTCTTCTTCTCAGGTGTGGAAAGATGCTGCCACGCAGATCTTCTTCTCTCTGTCGGCTGCCTGGGGGGGTCTCATCACTCTGTCCTCCTACAACAAGTTCCACAACAACTGCTACAGGTAAACACACAAAAGGTAAAACCATCACCACTGACACTTTGGACCTTTTTCATCTATGTTGTTATTTTTCTATTAACTTTTCAGGGGTGGATCTAATTTCAGGGTGTTGGGGGGGTATGACTTGGGTGGATGTTCCCTTTTAGGTGGCAGGGGTCTAGGGGCATGCCCCCCTGGAATTCTTGTTGAAATCCATAGCCTTTTTTTCCCCTCATTCCAAAGCATTCTAGGATGATAAATACAGACTCTTTAGTCATTGTTTTTATGCACATTTTTTTATTTTATTTTTTAAACACCTCTAATTCTGCATGAATTAGCATTCATCAGTCAGCCTTTGTTTATGCAAGACCTTTCCCGTATTGTCTCACATCTTTGGTCAGTGGCTTGGGAAGGGGGTGTTCCAAACCCCTCAGCCTACAATCTAGATCAGCCATTGCATTTTTTCAGATTTGAAGAAAGCATAAGATAACCACACACCTTAAATACACCCTTTTCTCATGTGGGTGTGGTTGCATTGGGTGCTTCTTGGTTCATTGGGTTTCTAGGTGAGCAGACAGATCACATTTCCTCATGCAAAAAAATAAATAATCAGGTGTAAGGAGACTGAATGAGCATATGAGTACTCAATGGCCACATATTTCTACTTAATCCAACGCCACAGGGTGGCAGTGTAGCCCTATTAATAAATCGATAAAAACTTCATCTGAAGTCTCTTCACTAAAGAAAACTAGAGCACTGCATTCATAGATGTATATCAAATGCGTTTTTAAATATTAAATACAAATACCCACAAAATCCACAATCTGGATCAGATCTGGATCAAACTTTGTCAGGTGATAGTGAGTGCCAGTCTGCACCTCACTTTCAAATATGAGAGTGATTGGGGCATGCTTGATTAAGATATAATGTAAAATATACATTAAATAGGGTTTTCAATGCCAAATTCAAATGTCCACAAAATCCACAATCTGGATCAGATCTGGATCAGACTTTGTCAGGTGATAGTGAGTGCCAGTCTGCACCGCGCTTTCAAATATGAGCGTGATTGGGGCATGCTTGATTAAGATATAATGTAAAATATACATTAAATAGGGTTTTCAATGCTAAATTCAAATGTCCACAAAATCCACAATCTGGATCAGATCTGGATCAAACTTTGTCTGGCGATAGTGAGTGCCAGTCCGCACCTCACTTTCAAATATGAGAGTGATTGGTGCATGTTTGATTAAGATATAATGTAAAATATACATTAAATAGGGTTTTCAATGCTAAATTCAAATGTCCACAAAATCCACAATCTGGATCAGATCTGGATCAAACTTTGTCAGGCGATAGTGAGTGCTACTCTGCACCTCACTTTCAAATATGAGAGTGATTGGGGCATGTTTGATTAAGATATAATGTAAAATATACATTAAATAGGGTTTTCAATGCTAAATTCAAATGTCCACAAAATCCACAATCTGGATCAGATCTGGATCAAACTTTGTCAGGCGATAGTGAGTGCCAGTCTGCACCTCACTTTCAAATATGAGAGTGATTGGTGCATGATGGAAGTTGGTTCCTCACATAAATTTTATAGTATTTTGATCTATCGACCTCCTGGCCCTGCTGGTACTTTTCTTAAGGCTTTTACTGACTTTTTATCGTCTATAATTAGATTGGAAAAGGTCTTAATTTTGGGTGATTTTAATTTCCAGATTGATGTTGATTCTTCTACTTCAGCAAGAGAGCTTATAACTATGACAGAGGCTTTTAATTTTAAACAGTATGTGTACCACTATCTTGGATCAAGTGGCACCACTTAAGGCTAATAAAGCTCCTCGTGAAAGTTTCTGTCCTTGGATGATGGGATTATGACTCTAAGGAGAACATGTAGCCAGATTAAACGCCTATGGAAGTCAACAAAACTGGAGGTTCACAGGCTACATTTAAGAGACTAAATATCTTCCTTAAATAAGATGATAGAGGAGGCCAGGACGAGCCTGATTGCCTCCAATAAAAGAAATCCTAAAGTGCTTTTTGACACAATCAGCTCTCTTGTGTCACCTGCTGCCGTCACTCCTGTTATCTCTAAAACTAGTTGTGAGGAGTTCCTGGATTTCTTTATTGATAAGGTTAGAGTTATAAAGGACAACCTGCCTCCATGCCATGGTCCCCAGCACTGGGAACCTCCCACTCAGTGCTGGGCCTCATTTGAGCCTGTTACTGTAGAGGACATCTCAACCATCATGAATAAAGTGAAGCCATGCTCTGGTATTTGGATGTTCTTCCGTTTAAACTGTTGGTGAATGTATTTGACTCCATCGGGCCCTACTTTGCTAAAATGTTTAATATATCTTTGTCGAGTGGTGTGTTTCCCTGTTATTTTAAACATGCCATTGTGGAACCACAGTTAAAGAAAGCTGGATTGGATTCTACAGAACTCAAGAACTTTAGACCAATATCTAAAACCCCTTTCTTGGCCAAAGTCTTGGAAAAGGTAGTCTGTGCTCAATTGAGATTGTTTTTGCAGGCTAACAACATCCATGACACTTTTCAATCTGGGTACCGTGAGTTTCATTCTACTGAAACAGCCCTGTTGAAGGTGTCTAGTGACATGATGATGGCAGCTGACACTGGCAAATGTTCTGTGCTGGTTCTGTTTGATCTGTCTTCGGCGTTTGATAGCGTTGACCATGGCATTCTGATAAACAGAATGCGGGATTTGGTTGGAATGTCAAGTTGTGTTTTAGAGTGGTTTACCTCTTACCTGACTGGTAGAACTTTTAGTGTGACGGTGGGCAATGCAGTGTCGGAATCTGCAGATCTTCTGTGGGGTGTGCCACAGGGATCGGTCTTGGGACCTGTTTTGTTCTCGTTGTATCTCCTTCCTCTCAGCAAGCTGATCCAGCAGTTCACTGATGTGTCCTACCATTTGTATGCCGATGATCTGCAGCTGTACTGCTCTTTTAAGACAACTGAGTCACAGAAACTCTGCTCTCTCACAAATTGTTTGGCCAAAATTAAGGAATGGCTCACTGAGAACAGTCTGCAGTTAAATTCCAATAAGACTGAGACTCTGATTGCAGCACCAGATAGTGCTGTACCTGGAATTAAGCAGCATCTCGGTAGCCTAAGCTGCACAGTCAAAAGCAGCCTGCGTAACCTGGGTGTCATTTTGGATGGAGGAATGTCTCTGGAGCAGCACACAAATTACCTGGTTAAGAACTGTTTTTTTCCAAATTCGGAACATCTCTAAGCTCCGTAAGATGGTGACTTTAAAAGAGCTTGAGATGATTGTTCATGCGTTCATCTCATCACGTTTGGATTATGGTAACAGTCTCTTCACCTGTCTGAATAAGAAGGAGTTGGCCCGCCTGCAGGTTGTGCAAAATTCTGCTGCGCGCCTGCTTACCTGCACCCACAGGAAGGACCATATTACTCCTATTCTTAATACTTTGCATTGGCTGCCTGTCTCCTACAGGATTCATTACAAAATCCTGGTATTGACTTTTAGAGCTCTGCATGGACAGGCACCAGAGTACATCAGGGACCTGATCCAGCCTTATGCTTCCTCCAGGAGCCTCAGGTCATCCAATCAGAACCTGTTGATGGTTCCTCGGACCCGTTTTAAAACTCGCGGGGACAGATCTTTTAAAGCGGTGGCGCCTAGCCTCTGGAATGAGCTTCCCTGTGCCCGTCGTTCTCTGGATTGTATAGATACTTTTAGAAGGCAACTAAAGACGCATTTCTTTAAGTTAGCTTTTTAGCCTAATATTGTATTTTATTGTTTTCGTATGTTATTTTTAGATTATTTTTGTATGCCATGTGCAGCGCTTTGTGACCCTGGTCTGTGAAAGGCACTTTATAAATAAAGCTTACTTACTTACTTATGGTTGATTAAGATATAATGTAAAATATACATTAAATAGGGTGTTCAATGCTAAATTCAAATGTCCACAAAATCCACAATCTGGATCAGATCTGGATCAAACTTTGTCAGGTTATAGTGAGTGCCAGTCTGCACCTCGCTTTCAAATATGAGCGTGATTGGAGCTTGCTTGATTAAGATATAATGTAAAATATATATTAAACAGGGTTTTCAATGCTAAATTCAAATGTTCACAAAATCCACAATCTGGATCAGATCTGGATCAAACTTTGTCAGGTGATAGTGAGTGCCAGTCTGCACCTCGCTTTCAAATATGAGAGTGATTGGGGCTTGCTTGATTAAGATATAATGTAAAATATATATTAAACAGGGTTTTCAATGCTAAATTCAAATGTTCACAAAATCCACAATCTGGATCAGATCTGGATCAAACTTTGTGAGTTGATAGTGAGTGCCAGTCTGCACCTCACTTTCAAATATGAGAGTAATTGGGGCATGCTTGATTAAGATATAATGTAAAATATACATTAAATAGGGTTTTCAATGCTAAATTCAAATGTCCACAAAATCCACAATCTGGATCAGATCTGGATCAAACTTTGTCAGGTGATAGTGAGTGCCAGTCTGCACCTCACTTTCAAATATGAGAGTAATTGGGGCATGCTTGATTAAGATATAATGTCAATTATATATTAAACAGGGTTTTCAATGCTAAATTCAAATGTCCACAAAATCCACAATCTGGATCAGATCTGGATCAAACTTTGTCAGGCGATAGTGAGTGCTAGTCTGCACCTCACTTTCAAATATGAGAGTGATTGGGGCATGTTTGATTAAGATATAATGTAAAATATACATTAAATAGGGTTTTCAATGCTAAATTCAAATGTCCACAAAATCCACAATCTGGATCAGATCTGGATCAAACTTTGTCAGGCGATAGTGAGTGCCAGTCCGCACCTCACTTTCAAATATGAGAGTGATTGGTGCATGTTTGATTAAGATATAATGTAAAATATACATTAAATAGGGTTTTCAAAGCTAAATTCAAATGTCCACAAAATCCACAATCTGGATCAGATCTGGATCAAACTTTGTCAGGTTATAGTGAGTGCCAGTCTGCACCTCGCTTTCAAATATGAGAGTGATTGGGGCATGCTTGATTAAGATATAATGTAAAATATATATTAAACAGGGTTTTCAATGCTAAATTCAAATGTTCACAAAATCCACAATCTGGATCAGATCTGGATCAAACTTTGTGAGTTGATAGTGAGTGCCAGTCTGCACCTCACTTTCAAATATGAGAGTGATTGGTGCATGATGGAAGTTGGTTCCTCACATAAATTTTATAGTATTTTGATCTATCGACCTCCTGGCCCTGCTGGTACTTTTCTTAAGGCTTTTACTGACTTTTTATCGTCTATAATTAGATTGGAAAAGGTCTTAATTTTGGGTGATTTTAATTTCCAGATTGATGTTGATTCTTCTACTTCAGCAAGAGAGCTTATAACTATGACAGAGGCTTTTAATTTTAAACAGTATGTGTACCACTATCTTGGATCAAGTGGCACCACTTAAGGCTAATAAAGCTCCTCGTGAAAGTTTCTGTCCTTGGATGATGGGATTATGACTCTAAGGAGAACATGTAGCCAGATTAAACGCCTATGGAAGTCAACAAAACTGGAGGTTCACAGGCTACATTTAAGAGACTAAATATCTTCCTTAAATAAGATGATAGAGGAGGCCAGGACGTGCCTGATTGCCTCCAATAAAAGAAATCCTAAAGTGCTTTTTGACACAATCAGCTCTCTTGTGTCACCTGCTGCCGTCACTCCTGTTATCTCTAAAACTAGTTGTGAGGAGTTCCTGGATTTCTTTATTGATAAGGTTAGAGTTATAAAGGACAACCTGCCTCCATGCCATGGTCCCCAGCACTGGGAACCTCCCACTCAGTGCTGGGCCTCATTTGAGCCTGTTACTGTAGAGGACATCTCAACCATCATGAATAAAGTGAAGCCATGCTCTGGTATTTTGGATGTTCTTCCGTTTAAACTGTTGGTGAATGTATTTGACTCCATCGGGCCCTACTTTGCTAAAATGTTTAATATATCTTTGTCGAGTGGTGTGTTTCCCTGTTATTTTAAACATGCCATTGTGGAACCACAGTTAAAGAAAGCTGGATTGGATTCTACAGAACTCAAGAAC